>NW_026461176.1:0-75504 GCF_021730395.1 Mercenaria mercenaria | reverse complement strand
AAAAATGCATATGAAAATTTTTGACGAATTTTTGCTCTAATCACCATATGGCTTTTTTTTTGCCTTAGTGACTTAAGCGATCTTTTATTGGATTTGTTTATTATGCCTTGATTAATATATGATAAAAATATATAAATGATGACAAGTAAAAAATAAAAATAAAGATTGTTCTGTTTATTTAAAATAAATAATACTTTATTTAGGAGATGATCATGCGAAAAAAATACCAGTATCAATTAGTTACTCTCGGAAACTTTGCACATTTATTTATTTTCTTTACAACTTAGTTCGTTTGGTACATGACTAGAAATTTATTTTGTTATATTATTCTGATTCATCAGATCTTTGCTCTGATTATCTGTATTTCGAGTAGATCATGGGACATGACTATTAGGAAAATTGAATAGGCCTCAGGTGAATTATGTCATGGTGAACATAAACAGGGCTGGAACCAGACTAAACATGTCCAGACCATTCATAAAACTTTAATATTTTATGTGAATAAAACATGTTAGACAAAATCATCTCCAGGTGAATAGTTTGAAATGGTCGTGTTACATGAATATTACGATTTGAAGATACTTTTGCTTTGCTAATGATATACCAGTAGTTTAGCTTGGTTAATCTTTCTTTTACAGCATTTAACGTTGTCTTTTTATCTGTCCATGGCATTGTGTTTTCATGTACACTTACTAATTTCTAATCATCTATTTCTGACAATTTTAATTCATGAACCAAATGTGGAGCAAATGGATAGGATAGAAACAATACTGATAGTTCATTTATTAGCTGCCATGTTACTTAAAGATGTAAAAACGACTGTTTGTGTTTTGTTTTCACGCAAACTTTTATCTTTATTTGCAGGTCAAATATTGAACAGGATCAGAAGAAAGAACAGATTTGACATTTGTGTAAGGAACAATTTGATACTTTGGAAAGTGTTTAACTCTTTCTGAATACGTATAACTACAACAAAAGATGTGACATTGTATTAGAAACTGACCTTTTCCAGTCTTCTAGTGGTTTCATTAGCATACAATGATATTTCCTTCATGTTTTTATACACTTTATCTTTTTTATATTTTTTAATTTATATTATATTTGATCGAAGTAGCAATGAAAAAAAAACGGGATTATATTAAATTTATAAGTGAAAATTATTGCATTTTATACTTAGAATAACTAAAAGCGGAGATATGAATGTTTCATTGAGCTTGATATCAGCACAATTGTACGTGTTATGAGTAATCGTTTTAATGGGTATATAGCGAAATTCAGATACTTCTGTTCGGAAAAGCGATGCGACCCCTGACTCAGCCCATATGTTTACCGCATAGAATACCTTTTTGATCGTATTTGATTCCTCTTTTAAATCAAAAATATTTATTTGCATGATGGGATCGTTCGACAAAGATTAAAGATATCAGAATTATTGCTAATTTCTTACGAAGCTTTTAACGTAAGTACTGACAGATTATATGTTATGGAAACACTCTGTATTAGGTACATTAATATGTTCCATTTAAAATGAAAAAAAAAGCATTGTAACGGGCATCAAATGTAAATTGTCTACAATTATAAAGCTTTGTATATGCGGCTGCTGTTACATTACTACTGTATATAGTCAGGTATAGTAGGAAAGTTTTTTTACTGGCGAGGCAACCCAGTTTCAATTTCTCAGTCGACATATTTTTTGTTGATTTTCTAAAGGCTTTTTTTTAAAATAGTTTTAGAAACAAAAGGATCATGTTTAATACTCATTTTATATTACAAACTTACCTAGAAGGATCATTCTTAGCCTAAATCTGGAGGCCAGCTGTATTTTATTTTTAATATACATTTCTCTGGAAAGGCTATTGTATTTCTTTTAAATTGTCATACTTTTACTCCTTGTATAAGATACGTTAATATATTTTGAGTAAGCATACGCTGAAGCTTCTTTGTTTCAGTTGCTTTGTCTGGTGTGGATACATCCCAATAGTATTATCAAAAATCACTTTAAAAATGACAGATAAAAGTGAAAAATTGTAAGTTTGAAAACATTCGCATATCTAATTTTATAGATGATTGTTTAAAGGAGAGTCAGACCCAGGAAACTAAAAAAGAACTAGGAAATTCTACACGGTCGGGTATGCGTAACACTATAACCACAAGGCCGATCAGTCGATATAAAAGTATGTAGTTATTTCTCTAATTATATGTGGTTGACCTTGCTCAAAATGGACAATGTCTCCCTATTAAAATTGCTAGTTTTATGCTCATGTGCAGGCTTTTCATTTACTTGCAAAATAGTTATATATGCAAACGATAAAGTGTTTACTAAGATTAAACATTTAACATACTCGAGATATGGAAAAAAAATTATTAGCCACGGCTTGGTGTTAGTTTTGATACAAGAACACCTTTATATGTTACGCTGCGCGGTCTTAGGTGTGTAACGTATTGTTGAATTTACTGTTGTTTTAATGATTTCTTAAAAACAAGATGCGTCGTTTTCAAGTTATGATTCACAGGTTTTGATTTATTCTATGCTAATGTTGAAAGTCTAAGTAGATAAAGTATATTAGCATAGGCTTTATTGCTATACCCTGAACACCTTTATACGTCTTTTCCACAAATACAATGTTCATATTGGTTAATGGGAGCATACTCAAATAAAAGTGATCAATTTTAAAAACGTGTGTATATTTTTGAGTTACGAAGAAAACCTTAAAGGGAGCAAACTCTATGAAAGATTAACGTTTTTATTCCGTATCTATTTTGTGCTGTATTGCAAAGTTCTGTGGTTTGCAGCTTACAATGTGTTTCCTAGTGAGTAGTATTTTAATTAAGAAATAATGTAAGACGAATAGAGCCACATATGTCAACATATTACTTACTTTTTTTAGGAAAAACATTGGTTTATAGTTAAACCTTGCAAGATTAAATTAAAATCTGTAAATGATCGTGTATTTTCGTCTCACGACTTCCCTGCCAAAAAGTAATCAAGATATTGGTGTAATAGCTTAACTAACATCGCATTGTTTCTGCAGTCGATATGGTGCTTGGTGTTGTAAGAATTTTTTGCCATGTTGCGAGAGATTGGCGATTTCTTTCACGTCGTTCTTTAATACACATTTTGAATGATGTTTAAAATCTTTTTTCTCTCACAGTTAAGTAGATATCATTTCTGATTAGTAATCATTGTCATTATGTGGTATCTTGCGGAGAAAGACCAGAGCAAAGGGGAAATTGTTACAATAAACTAATTTTTAACTTATTTTAAAATAAAAATATAAATTTGGTTGTGTTATATTTGCCAACCTTTTAACTTTAAAACGTGTACAAAGGACATTTATTTCCTATAATTATTAGCTGATTTCACCGGTTTTTTGTTGAGTTATTTTTGTTTGGATCCCGCTATAATTCAGCGGGATTTACAACCAAAAACGCTTATGATCCCGGTTTATTCCCACTAGTCTTTTATACCTGGATCCCCACGGAAAGCTGTTTGGGTTCCAGCGGATTTCCCGGTGGAATATTACTCCGGGATCTCAGAGGGAAAAATTTTCGGGATCCCGGTATATGCCATCCAGTATTCACATATGAATTTTCCGGTGGAAATCCCAACTTGAAATCCGAGATTCCGATGAGAAATCAAGTGGGAATCCGCTGGGAAACCACTATATTTCCCATTGAGAATCCCACCGGAAGCCACTGGGAATCCCGAACAATTTTTCCCGCTGAAATTCCCCTGGAATTCTACCGGGAGTCCCCGTCGGGATTTCCACTTAAATTTGTCTATAGGGTTCATATACAAAATTGTTTTGGTTTATAAGATGTGCAACTCTATAACCAAATATCAAAACTGGTTTATATTCCTAAGTACTGACATTAGCATAATTATGTTGCATTGCCATAGTGAAAATGATTTACAAAACAGCTATTTTCACAACAAAGCGAAATTCTCATGAAGTAGAACGGGTTATGGGCTTACATGCCACCTACCACAAAGCTTTAGTTTAACAAACATTATGTTTAACAAATCCACAGGAAAAAGTAACAACATACGGAGTAGCGGCTTCCATGGCCACACCTCCACAATAAACCAAATAAAAAACAGGTCTGTATTTCAGACTCCAATCTCGTAATTTATCAATCCTTATCAGCAGAAAGAAAACCGGGGGGTTAGCGGCTTCCACTCGCACACACCAGTTACACAGGTGGTTATGCTTGTGTATATTTATGTTTTTTTAAAAAACTAGTTCTTACAAACTTATTTTGTTTCTAAATCAGAGCTTTTAGAACGTCATAAACATCAAGCATTTATAATAGGGGTATAAAAGTGGACCAGTGCTATTATAAATTTTAGATCAAGTGTTTAATATAAAATGCCTGTCAAACTTGTATCTTCTTACCGCTTACTAAATTATTGTTAGCGATGAAATGACATGGTATTGAAAAAGAAAAGAGACTACATTTACACTGTGTGATCTAAACTACGAATAATAAGGCTTAATCAAATATTCAGGGGACAACACACGGCGCATTATTACTGGGCATTGTTTTTTAAAAAAGTTTCAAATTATAGATTTTGTATATCAGAGTGTCTGTATATAACTAGATTTAAGTCTTATTTGATAAGCTCGCTTGGTTCACGAATCTAGGAAACATAGTCACAGATCTTTAATAATGAAAACTATACACAGATATTAGTAGACTTGAAAACTTAATTCAAGTGTCGTTTCTCCCAGGGGTCAATTATACCCTTGTATACACAGTTCTCATAATCTTGGTCAGTACACGAAGGACAGTAGCAGGATATTTTCCTTACATATAGGATACCTGGATTACCGGACATTGAGCGTATGCAGTGTAATTTTCTGTTTTCTTTTACAGCTTTAACCTTTAACGTATACCTTTGTCTGTCTACTTCGCTGTCCTCAACATAGAAAAACAAACGCCCTTTTAGTTTTGTATCCCCATTCCTAGGCTTGTATGAAGAAGTTGATGGATTACGGAAGTATTTATCTAAATACAAATACAAATCTTTTGCGTTATGAATTTCGCATTCTCTACGAATTACAGACATATGTGCTTTGTTTTTAACATGGCTACCCGCGGCGTCCTGCTCACCTTTACCATGGGACGTTTCAAAGTAGTTTCTTTGTGTTGGACAGTTGAAATCTGACTCTGAGAAGCTGACATCACGCATACAAAATTTAGATTTATATTGCTGACAGCCATCGGTAAATTCATGTACATATTTTAAATCGTACTTCAACTGATCTTTCAGGTAAGATTCGATCCAAAGTTTGCGAACATGGTGAATTGTATCTCTGTCTTGAGTATTACTTTCAAAAATTACAAAAGCATATTCTTTTACAATGTTTGGTACATGCGTCGAGCTTGATTCAGTATTTTCTGTTTCATGGCGGTATAAAACAGTTACATGTATAGATACTTCATTTCGTGAAAAATAATCGGATTGAATCTCGTCCTGAAGTTCACACTTGAAGTCCTCCGAGTAATCATGTACCATGACAACATGCCCCTCCGGTAAATTATCTACGATACTATGTAGTTGTTGTCTCTGCCAATGACACAGAAAATTGTGTAGTGGAAAATTAGAAAGCGAGTTTTTGATGTAATCCCACATTTCTTTCATTGTGGAAGTACCTTTTACGAACAGTTGCTTTTTTATATCTTTACCATTTCTGTCTTTCTTACCTGTAAATACGTACTCATACCTGTTCCAGGTTACAAAACTAGTACTATCGTCCAATTCTTGTGCCATCAACTTTATGTTACTTACACCACATTTTATACAATCACGTTTTAAACAGGACATTCTAAACATTTTTTCATCATTGATTGATACAGGCGGGCATAGACTTTCTTCAGTATTATCAGACAAATTTTCCCATAAAACATAATCATCTTTTAAATTTGGCGTTTTGTCCAAAATCGACTTTCTGCACTCTTTTGCTTTTTTAAATAAGCTGGAAACTTCAACGTGCTGTTTACATAAACAGGTAATTCTATCTTTTCTTTTTCGAATTTAATATAGTATGGTTTTAGAGATTCAAAGAGCCGTTGGCCTATTTTGATATCAGGATTTTCCTTAACAAAATTTAAATATATACTTGATTGTGTTGATGTTAAGATATGTTTTGGATGTTCTATGTATGTTTTCGGACCAATGCGTTCTCTAATAACCTTCCTTTTATCATTGAGAGGTTGACTGTTTTTGACCCAGTATTCCGCTATTTTATTACGGACGCCTTCGCTCAATTTGTCTTTTCTTGTCTTGCGCGTGCGTGGTAGATTAACAGCTTCGCCACTGATTATCTTTTTATTAAGTTTCAAACCTTTGTTCACCAGTCGTCTATTTAAACTGGAATGATTACTTAGGGCAGTTTGTAGTTTATTTGTTTCAATATTGTTGCCTACTATACATGAGACGACTTCCTGAGTTTTTGTTCTGCATTCCGTTGATAAACATTTGATAATACCTAATGAAGTTTGTACGTCAGACAGAACAGCATCTGCGACCTTTTCACGAATTTTTTCACCTTCACCTTTAATCACCTTTTCAAATTCAAGGCGCCGTCTTGTTTTTAAGGAGTTAGGACTGCTTGCCGATATTAAAGCAGATATAATTTCAGATCTTTTTATCAGGTGTATAATCTCTAATAGTATCTTTTACACATTTCACGGCCCTGCTCTTTTGCATTCTGTTTTTAAATGGCTTAGTGACAGTTATGCTGCTTTCTGTTTCAGTAGGTTGTTTTGTCCGAAATTTACGTACTCTTTCTTTTGTTAATTGTCTGATGTGTTCTTTCTTTTGCTGAATTTTATTTAGTTTCTCTAGATACTTTATGTATTTCTTATTTGTTGGTGTCTTCCTTTCAGACTTGGGAAAAGAGCTTCTATGTTTACTGACAGCTTGTTTGTTTTTTTCTTTCTTTTTATTTTTATACCACTGTAACCTTTCTGCCGGAGAAAGACCTATAGGAGGTTTATCCTTCATCTGAAAATTAATTACAAATGTATTTATGCTTTTTTATTACGTATATCCACCCCAAGATTACGTACAGCATATAGATCAGAACTTGGAGCAAAAACGTACGTCAAGAAACTGACACTTCCTTGTGTACTCATATTTGAACGTCAGGCAGAAATAATGTAATTTTTTTAGCATAACACTATATACGCTGTTTTATCTAAAAGTGTATTATGTTATATACCAATAGGAAGATATGATTTTGTACATTTATTTAGAGGTAAACTGGTTTCAGGCTTCAGAGCATAAAAACACATTACTGTTGATTCAGGTAGGATACCCGTTGAACAAATACGACAAAAAATACGACGTCAGAAAATTTGTAATTGTTTTAAATCTCAAATTGACCAATAACACAGTGGCATTTTATACTTTCGTTTACAAAATCCATCTGTTTGTAATATGTACTTTTACATGATATAATTTTCTTTTAAAAAAAAATAAACAGAATAACACAAGATAAACATTTTTACATACCGTGTTCTAGTTGTATCGAATGCGTTACGCTACGACGCACTACCGTTGTTTACATTTGAAATGACGCAAACAAAGTATCTGACGTCATAATTATAACGTCGTATTTACGCGCCAAATCCAGAACAAGTTGGTGCAAAAATTATCAAAATCGGATAAGAATTGCTACTCCTACAACATTTTAAAAACAGATTAAATATGTTTTTTGTTACGCGTTACACATAAAAATAACGGAACACCTTATATTTATTTTGATATTCTATTTTCAATTAACAAAAAAAAACAAATTATACATCGTTTTACATTACATGCTACATATGTAAACTCTATCATGATGTATGATTTTACAGGTTTCTGACGCCTTAATTTATTATTTTTAGTCAGTTTCAAACGACTTAACGGATAAAACTAAATGTGCAGAATAGCGTGCGTTTGATGGCAAATGAGCTGAAAAGCTCTTAATTAATATTTATGAAAAACATTATTCCGAAATCGAAATATCTTTCTATCTCAAAATATGGTTTATATTTGAGAAATGTAAATATTGTCATTTTTTTAATATTTGTTTTTTCATGATTGATATACCCCACCCACTTTTGACAGTATTTTACTCTTGCAATCAATAAATAATGATACAAACAGATATATATTTATATAAAGTAATGTTTCAAATGTAATATTGCTTATTTTTGTCCATTTATAAACACAAATAGTGAAGATTTTATCTTTGTATTATTTAATAATAACATTTTTAACGAATTATCTGCCCATTTTTTAGGTTTTCATGAATATTCATAAGTATGTAAATGAGAAAAATTTTGATTAAGTGTTTGTAAATAAAAGTACAAAGCATTGGCTTCATTTTGATACCATTGTTGTTATTCTACACCAATAAATGACCAAGATACAAGGTATTTTATGTGACACACATGAAAATATGCACCGAATGACCTTTGACCTCGTTTATTTCACTATAAAGGGCATCTCAAGCGTGACTACCGGGCAAGTCTTTCTTGTGGCACCTAGTAGATAACGTTTAACATGGTAGTCGTCCATCTTCAGAGAATGCCTACGCAAGTCACAATTTTGAAAATTCTAGGTATACTATACCGTCCTCGTGTAACAAATAAATAAATAAAATGAATTTCTTACGAATATTATCCAAACTGGCCACTGAAGTAGCAGGCTTCCTGCTTCCGATGGATTCAGTGGGATACATAAATATGGGACAGTAAACCGTTGATCTTTATCAGGCTGCTTTCAAGATTTGACATTGATTGATACATCCCTAAGATATGCGAATGTAAAATTTCGGAAAGCACTAGACTATGATGCTGGACAAAGATCTGGCTACCTTCATAATTTCAAAAGCAAGAGGGTCATGATGTCCTTAAATCGCTCACCTAAGTAATATGAGCCACATGTTTCAAATGGCAAACGGATGCTAAAATATTGAGAATGTAGGTCAGTAGGTCACATTCATGGTCATTGAAAGTCAGTTTTAAGATCGGTGTGGAAAACTGTACATGTCATCCAAATTTCAAGGCTGTATCTTAAAAAACAACAAAGTAGGTCAGTAGGTCAAGGTTATAAAATTATAACTGAACAGTCTAAGAAATATGATCTGATAATTTTTGAAGTATTTTTTCCTATATAACTCATATAAGAAGTGACCCCTAGGTCGGGGCCCCTTTTCATCCCAGAGGCATAATTTGAACAATCTTGTTAGAGATCCACTAGGCAATGCTACTTACCAAATATCAAAGGCCTGACGTTGAACTTTCAGACAAGAAGATTTTTATTTTTTATTCCTATATAAGTCTATGTTAACATTGGCCCCTAAGGGCAGAGCCTCTTTTCACCCCAGGGGCATAATTTGAACAATTTTGGTAGAGGAACACTAGGCAAGGCAACATACCAAATATCAAAAATCTATACCTTGCAGTTTCAGGAAAGACGATTTTCAAAGCTTTTTTCCTATATATTAAGTCTATGTAAAACTTGAGACCCCCCGGGGCATGGCCTCTTTTCATCCAAGAGGCATAATTTGAACAATTTTGGTAGAGGACCACAACGCAATGCAACATACCAAATATCAAAAGCCTAGGCCTTGCAGTTTCAGACAAGAAGATTTTTTTTTTCCTATATAATTCAATGTAAAATTTGAAACCCCGGGGCAGGGCCTCTTTTTACCCCAGGGTTACAATTTGAACAACTTTTGTAGAGGACCACAAGGTAATGTTACATACCAAATATCAAAGGCCTGGGTCTTGTGGTTTTAGACAAGAAGATTTTTGAGAAAACAAATCCTATATAAGTCAATGTAAAACTAATGTGACCGCCGGGGCAGGGCTTCTTTTCATCCCAAGGGCATAATTTGAAAAGTTTTGATAGAGGGCCATAAGATGATGTCACATGCCAAATAGTAGGTCTCTACGCCTTGAGGTTTTGCACAAGAAGGTCTTTTAAAAGTTTTTCCGTTCGGTTGCCATGGCAACTAGAGTTCTGCATTGAAATCAATTCTTTGGACAATTGTGAAAGGGAGCTACCAAAGGATCATTCCTGCGAAGTTTGGTGTAATTCTGCCCAGTGGTTTTCTAGGAGAAGATTTTTTAGAAAATGTTGACTCACGGACGACGCACGACGGACGACGGACATTGAGCGGTCACATAAGCTCACCATAAAACTTTGACTCAGGTGAGCTAACAAAAACAAACAAAAACGGTGTTGGTTTACAAATCTTGAAATATTGGTAATATCTGTTGATTTGTTGGTTCGAACCGCACACAGAGCTGTTTTTTTTACAGATATTACTTATCACAGCAGGATAACCAGACAAAAAATAATTGCTTTTTTTTTCAGGATTTAACATATAGGTACATACAGATAAATATTTTGCACTATAAATCTACAATAATAAAATACATAGAGACTAAATGAATGTGTGTTATTTACATATTGTGTAGTACAAAAGATTGTTGATGATATGTAATTGTGTGATTAATGTGATGTAATTCACACACTGTATTTTCCATTGGTAGAACAATAACATTGCACATACTTAGTAAAATAAAGTATGTTGTGAAGAATCTGGGTATTAATTGACATAGTATTAGCATAAAAAGGTTTATTAATATATAGAGTTTGATAAATTAACAAGAATAGTTATATGAAACTGAATTTGGTACATTTATTTGAAAGCTGTACATGAGCAGGTTGAAGTGAATTAATGTATGGTGTATAAGTAATGGCATTTACAAAATAGATATATTGATTGAAAAGTATGGTGTATGAGAATTGCCATATCTAGAGAAGGGAATTTGAAAGATTGATTGAATTGTTTTGAAGTGAAATAAAGTGATATCTTGAAAGGTGTTTTTGAAAAGAATGGTGTATGAAAAAAGCCATGATTAGAAAGGTGAATTTGAAATGTTTGATTAAATTGTTTAAAGTGAAATAAAGTGCCAAAGTAAAAAGTGCTTTTGAACTATGAAAATGAATTTGAAATGATTTGTTGAATTGTTTTTGAAATTTAGATAAGGTGATATCCTTGAAGTGCTTTTGATAAGTACGGCGTACCAAATTTGCCATCACTAGAATTGTGAATATAGTAATTGGTTCAATTATCCTGGGATACAAATTCAGTGACTTGTTGGAAAGTGTGGTGAAAAGTATGGTGTATCAGAAAGACTAATAAGTTGATATAGAATATTGAACTGAGTAGTTGTTGAAGTTATATGAAGTAAGGAACAAAAAAGTACTTTGAAATTTTCAAAAGAAGTGACGATTTAGTATTGTCATATAATTTGACAATTAATTGATATATACTTGAAAGTGGAATACAAGGAACTTTGTATGAAAAAAGCCATGATTAGAAAGGTGAATTTGAAATGTTTGATTAAATTGTTTAAAGTGAAATAAAGTGCCAAAATAAAAAGTGCTTTTGAACTATGAAAATGAATTTGAAATGATTTGTTGAATTGTTTTTGAAGTTTAGATAAGGTGATATCCTTGAAGTGCTTTTGATAAGTACGGCGTACCAAATTTGCCATCACTAGAATTGTGAGTATAGTAATTGGTTCAATTATCCTGGGATACAAATTCAGTGACTTGTTGGAAAGTGTGGTGAAAAGTATGGTGTATCAGAAAGACTAATAAGTTGATATAGAATATTGAACTGAGTAGTTGTTGAAGTTATATGAAGTAAGGAACAAAAAAGTACTTTGAAATTTTCAAAAGAAGTGACGATTTAGTATTGTCATATAATTTGACAATTAATTGATATATACTTGAAAGTGGAATACAAGGAACTTTGTATGAAAAAAGCCATGATTAGAAAGGTGAATTTGAAATGTTTGATTGAATTGTTTAAAGTGAAATAAAGTGCCAAAGTAAAAAGTGCTTTTGAACTATGAAAATGAAATTGAAATGATTTGTTGAATTGTTTTTGAAGTTTAGATAAGGTGATATCCTTGAAGTGCTTTTGATAAGTACGGCGTACCAAATTTGCCATCACTAGAATTGTGAATATAGTAACTGGTTCAATTATCCTGGGATACAAATTCAGTGACTTGTTGGAAAGTGTGGTGAAAAGTATGGTGTATCAGAAAGACTAATAAGTTGATATAGAATATTGAACTGAGTAGTTGTTGAAGTTATATGAAGTAAGGAACAAAAAAGTACTTTGAAATTTTCAAAAGAAGTGACGATTTAGTATTGTCATATAATTTGACAATTAATTGATATATACTTGAAAGTGGAATACAAGGAACTTTGAATTGTATTTTTCTGTAAAATCAAGTCATGTGATATTGTTAATAAACTTTCGGGTTTGGAAGTCAAATAGCAATACATACTGAATTGATGTTATGAACAGACACATGATGAAACACAATGTAGGGAACAGTAGTGTTGCGCATGGGGGTGAAAAAAAGTTCTTAATTTTGGCCAAAAAATGTACTTTTCTACAGAATAGAGTGCTCGAAGTATAAGCAACTTAAGTGGTTTGCTGGTATTTACATCAAAAATATAATGTTTACATACTGATAAAATGCATTTTTTTGCTGGTTACGGACACTACAAGTGGTACATTTTGTAAAATAAAGATTCAAAACTATAATAAACTTAAACTATTTTTACTGTTTTGTAGCACACACACACGGAAATACATAATGCAAGGCCAAGATAGGACTGGAAAAGGTATAATTACTGAAAAAAGAAACATATTTGTTGGATATTACTTTTTTGTCAAAAAGCATGTATATTTCAAATCATCTGACAGCTTTAATTCCAGTGTTAATGATGAGAACTTAATTAAAACACAACATGAATTATGTCCTTGTTGAAACAAAATTACTTAAATTGAAAGACCAGTAATTAATTTTCATAAAATCCTTAATAATGATACATACAATTAATTGGTTATGGACACTACAAAAAATCTCAAGAATGGCTTTGCATAAGATTTTTGTCAAAAATTATTAAACCCACTTATGAATTATTTGGTATAATGTTAAAATGATATCTGAATAGAAAATGTATTTAGATTTGATATTCTTCAAATAAAAATATACAACTTGCCAAATTGAAAAAGAAAACGATAACAGAATGACAAAATACTTTCTGTCTTCATGAAAAACAAAGACAAATATCAAACAGGGAATGCCACATACCAAAAACGCTGCCTCCCCAAAACGAAACCCACAGCACGCAAACGTGCACACCACAAACACACAAACACACAAACACACACACACACACGCGCGCAAAGCCAACACATGAGGACAAAACGAACAAAGGAACACAGTGGGGCACCGCCTTGGAACGGTCAGTGGCAAAAACACCACTGGGGACCTTAAACCGGTTTATGGTGCGCACCCAACCTCACTCTTACCCCCACCATGTTCCAAAGACACGGGACAGTGTAAATAAAAGTAATCCCTTCCAGGTGAATCTCTAACACATGTAATGGAAACAAAAAGGCATGGCATGTAAAACACAAAAATGCTCGTGTATAAATATATAAAAAGCAAAGCTTAAGAACCAAAAACGTATGTACCCAATGCCTTTTCAGAAATCTTGTAACTTAATAGTTAATATTAAGTTCTTTAAATGAAAAATACTCTGTATACATATCATATAAACACACAACTAACTTTTTTATTCAAGAATGCCACAAACTAGAACAAGAAATGAAGTCTATGGTTGTGGGCACAACATTATGAATTGTCTAACGAAAGAACACATCTATAGTCTTTTAATAACTCATTTGTCAAAGTTTCTGGGTGTTGAAAAGGTAGCCTTATTATCAGTCATAGGCTCATCTATATGTGCAACAACATTGTCTCTTATCTCCCATAACAGATCCTGTTTATCTGGCTATACATACAATTTATGTCCACTCTTTTTTCTTCATTATGTGATTTTAATATTAGTTCATCTTTCTGAACTTATCTACTTTTGATTTACTCTTCTCTGCTTCTTGTCGCTGTCACATTCTACTTTTTTTCTTTCTTTCTGCTCTTTTTTCTTTACATTTTTACATGCTCCTGGATTGAGTTTCTGCCTTTCTTTCTGTTTAACATCTTGGCAACTTTTCAGCATTTTTTATGCCTTTTAAGTTTCTGCACTGCAGCTGCCTAATCAGATCTGAACTCATCTGAAACACAATTGTACAAAACAATCAGATATACTTCTATTATAAAGCAAATAAATTGCAATATAAAACTAGAAATTGTGTCCATAGGACACGGGTGCCCCACATACTGTACCATCCTCTATAGAGCACAAAGGGTCATAACTGCAGCCAGTAAAAATATTCACAAAGAATATTCTTTATTTTCATCTGCACATCAAGCTTGTTCATCTGTGAAAGTGTGAAACAAACCAGGCTATAAGTGTGAGAAGAGTTGGACACACAAGATTTTTCTCTATTATACTATATTCCATATAGCAAAAACTATCAAAGGACCATAACTGAAGTAGAAATAGTCACAGAAAAAAGTCCCCCCCACCCCTCAATGGTCTCTGTACATCAAGCTTGTTCATCTATGAAAGTCTGACGCAAATCAGGCTAATAGTGTGGGAGGAGTTGGACACACAAAATATTTCTCTGTATTCCATATAGCAGAAACTATCAAAGGGCCCTAACTATAGACAAAATAGTCACAGCTAAAATTCGTTACTTTATGGTCATCTACTCATTTTGAGCTTGTTCATCTGTGAAAGTTTGAATCAAATCAGGCTAATGATGTGTCAGGATACGAGTTATATGGCCCAGGAAAGTGCCTAAGCCTTTAATATCTTGAACAATGAAATGGGTCCAATCGCTAAGGTGGCTATGTCTTAGACTAGCTGACAAACGATATAGAATGCACTTTGTTAAAACGTATAGCTAGTGAGACCAAATATCTCATACATAAGTTTTCCTCTGGCTACCTTGCCTACATGATTCGTGTACCAATGATTCGTAACTGATTTTAATTATGAGCTAGATAATTTCAGGGATCAGGCAAATCACTAAATGTTTCAAACTAACAATCTTCAATTAATAATTATTCGCTCTAACTCCCATAGGCTGGAGACTCTATACTTGACTGGTCTTTTTGTTGTAGTTCCTGTCAGACAATGTCTTTGAATCAACAACATACGAGTTCTATCCTATAGACGCTCGGCCTCTGTCCTCTTAATTGAAGTTGTAACTCTATATGATTGTCCTGGCTCCTGGATGCTCAGTGCCTATATGCTATCATACGTAGCATTCGACTACCATATAGATATATCTACGATGCCTTGGCTGTACTTCGCCAATAACGCTGAACCGTCTATAAGCTGGAACTCTCCTACTATCTCAGTAGATTATCAAACTCTGGGTCTCTGTCTCAGCTTTCCGATGCTCAGCCTATATTTGCTATCGTCTATAACATTCAACTACCGTTAAGGTAAAACTTCTATGCGCTGGCCCTATAGTTCGAAACCTTCTTGAAATTATGCAACTCTTCTTTAGTCTATGAACTTCAAACGTCTTCTTTTTAATAAATTATCCGCCCTGACAGGGTAGTTGCAATAACTTCCTTATCAAGGTACTGGGATAAATTATTAGTTGAATCCTCGATGTGTCTTCTTCCATCGCTGGAAAACGAATGATGTCTCTGTCCTCCATCTACCTATTTATACCTTAGCTGACGTGAGCTTTAATTGGTGCTATTTATAGAACTTGTTTCTCATTGTTCCAAATTTGTACATAGTATTTCACAACGGGTACTTGCTTTACAAAAAGTTGGTTCCCTTTAACTATTGTATACAACATAATGTATGATACTGGGATCCAGCTATCACTGTAATTAACCTAAATCGTCCATAAATGACCAAAATCCTATTTTTTACAGCAATTCAAATATAATTATAGTAATGGTAGCATGAAAAGGGAGTCAAGCACTAACTGTGCTTATGTGTAACGTTATCAATATATCAAATATACAAACTATTCTGACAAAATATGGGAGGAGTTGGAGACACAAGATTTTTCTAGATATATTCTATATAACAAAAACTATCATAGGACCATAACTGTGGTAAAAATAGTCAAAGAAAAAAATCAAAGAAAAAAATCTTCCTTTATGGTCATCTACACATCATGTTTTTCATCTATGAAAGTTTGAAGCAAATCACTCTAATAGTATGAGAGGGGTTGGACACACACGATTTTGGACGAACTGACGGACGTACATACAGACAGCAGCAACACTTTATGCCCACCACATAAATGAGTGGGGGCACAAAAATCAAATTGCATGTAACTGTATATACATGTACCTGTCATCACATGGTTTTTGTTTTATTTCTATACTTTGTACTTGAAGTGATTATTCTTTCATTTGCAAGTGTTTAGATACAACTTTTTAATCATCAATACTATTCAACTTGTGAAGATTTATTCCCTTGAACAGTAAGATGTACAATGATTTAATCAGAAATTCCCTGATTGTTTTTGACATTGTTTCCATTTCTGTAGTGACTCCACCACTCTGAAACATTTTAAATAGAAACATTATTATATCTTACATGCATTTGAATTATCTGACAAAAATGATGCATTTGAAGAAATTTATCATAGTTAGTAACTGTTGATTATCATTATCACAACTTTACATTTTTAACATAAACCTGTGCAATTTGGATGATAAACATGAATTTTAGCACTTTTAAACTGTATTTTTATTTTTTATATCTGAAAATATTTGTCAACAAATACATATATATTTGCTTTAATTCAATAATAATAAGCTTTGAAATGATAATTGTTTACTTTTTTTGTAAAAAAAACATACAGGTTTTGCTTTTTCAGCTTTGGTCACGGACACTACATTGTGTAGTGGAATTATTAGTAGACTTTGTTAAATTTGGCATCAGATAAACTTCTATATTTAAAAATAGCGATTCTTTATCCCTACCACTTCCATGTTTGCTATGACATCTTTCAATGTTATGCTGCATCAACAGGAATTGATGCTGTATATAAAGATGCTGCAGGGTTTTCCAATTTAATTGCAACATCAACATGATGATGAAAAATAAAGTTGATTAATTGACTTGTAAAATCAGTTATTACTTTCATAAGAATAATGATAAACACAATTTTAAAACATGTTGATGAAAACCACTGGAAGACAGGTTACGGACACTACAGGGTGTTTGTAGTGTCCGTAACCATATTAGTGATGCTACAGCAAAATTGTAGTTAATGATAAAAGAAATAGCATCAGATTTTAATCTAAACAATTAAATTTGATAAGAAAAAGTCGATAAAGATTCTAATAATATCTTACAAATCTACAAAATACAATTGTTTACGGACTCTACATATTTTCATAAAAACCTTATTTTTAATTTTAAAAATTCATACAATTAAATTTCAGGAATAACTGATTTTGATTTTTTTTTCTGTAAGTACTATCACACCAGAGAAATTATTCTGGACCAAAATATGAAAGAAAAAATAATGTTAACATTACAATAATAATAACAAAAGGAAGAAATTTCAGTGAAAAACTATATAACATCTTACCCATTTTACATTTTTCCTGACAGCTCCAACAATTTTCATCCGATCATGACAAATCAAACACCAAAATAATTCATAAAAAATTCTTTATGTGCTTATAGCACACATTTACATGGAAATATATAATATCATACCATTATTTTATTTGAAAAATATATAAAATTCTAATTGCAATAACATAACGTTTCAAAAATGACTTTTTAGATGCCTTTTTTGCCACCGCTTGAACATTAATTCAGCTAGATCAATGAATTTTTGCACAGAACTTCTTCATATATAGTACTATGAAGTAAAAATGTTAAATTGCAATAAAATGTTAGGAAATTTATGAAAAAACATGCATAACAATATGATATTCAAAATGCGCCCTATATTGTGTTTCACCATATATTGGTGACTTTATATAGTGTTGTTGTTTAATTGAAATTGAATCCAATTGAATACACTTACAGTAAAATACTTGCAAAACGGCTACAGGAGAAATTAGTGAACGGGAAGATCGACTTAGAAGGAAAAATAGCGGGAAAGAAATGAACGAATTGACAGAGGAAAGGGAAGCATTACATGAGAGGACTTTAGATTAAGTTTTAAGATAAAGATTCAGTGAATTTGGGGATAGAAGTGGAGATAGAAATGTAACAGATGATAGTATGCGGATACAAGGGATATACCCTGATATGAATTATCATAGCACGCCATATATAGCGGATAGACATATAGGAGAATCAGTCAGTAGTAGTCCAATCAAATTGAGAGTGATAGAAAGGAAATTGAGAAAAGAGAAAAAAGGGAAAGAAAAGCGATCCATAGATAAGGTACATCAGTCATCTGTCGAGAAATATGATGATAAAAGAAAAAACTGGTAGATTTAATTGTGAAAACATTTGCAAGAGGAAACGTTAATTATGTGTCATGTGCTGAAACTAGACCATTTTTTACTTCTATCAGTTAATTTAACAAATACACTGTCTGGATTTTCGATCAGGTTTGTAAAGAGCTAAAATTTCTGTTAGATAACATATTTATTAAATTTGGCAATAAAACTTATAGACAAATAATTGATGTCCCGATGGGGACAAACTGCGCCCCACTCATTGCTGATTTATTCTTATATTGTTATGAACGAGATTTCACCCTCAGTTTGTCCACTGAGACACAGTGACTTTATTGAAGCTTTTAATGGAACCTCGAGGTACATTGATATATTTCAAATATGGACAACTTATATTTTTCAGAAATGGTGAAACACATTTATCTAAAAGAGTTAGCTTACCAAAGCTATAATACTTCAGTTTTAGAAGCGTTCAGTTGGACTTAAAACTTTTTTACACACCCGGTATACTATGGGACTGTAGTTTATAAAATTCGGACATTTAAATATAATGCTTATCTTCATCAAATATTTGTAAAATATGTAAAAAAATATATCAAAAGAGGATATAATGCGACAATCGTTAAGTACAGTGCATGTTTGGTGTATGATCTCTCTACAGTTAGCCGCTGCGCTTTCCTATTTGATGGCGCGTTGACAATAAAGTATAAGACTTCTTCATGCTTTTCTCCTAAATCCTGCATAAATACGGAAGGAGGGAGTGGGATTTCGGCTTGCAGTTTGCTTAGTCGTGGTCTTAAACTTTAGGCTCTTGGTCTGACTTCAGACAAGTTGTTGAGTACATTGGTGTAATGAGACTTTAGATTGGCCCTATTTATAGGTTTTACTTTATATGATTAGGTATTTTGTTACTTATGTTAGAACCTTTCTCAGCAAGGACTGGTGTTATTTACATTTCTCAACTTGTTGAAAATAGAGCCAGTGCGATTTTGGCATACACTAAACGCGTTTAAACTCAGTTTTCTTTCAAAGGTGTCTGACCGTTCCAAGGCGATGTCCCTTTTTTCAACTAGTTTTCTGTCTGTATCGTATTTTGTGCTACGTATGCTGTCTTATTTGTCGTTGGCGTTTCTTTCCTCTTTTTTATTAACAAGATGTCCGTTGTCTAAAGGGTTACCTGCACACAATATTTATATCCTGGAAGTACTAAACATTTCTTCTGTAAAAAAAGTAAAATAGTTTAATGAATACCTATTGCACCTCCAGTACTCTAAACAAACTTTGTTTTCATATTACTGCAAGATGTACATGTTGCTTTTAACATCAACCTGTCGTGTTTTTTTGTTGTAACGTTTTGAGGATTTAAACTGTCTGTAACTTTTCTGTATCTTTGGTATGTTTGAAAAAAAACAACTTGTTTTTTATTTATTTCATATTTAATTTAAATATTCAAAATATTAATTAATGCAAACCCAGCTAAGATCTCACTCTATCGTTTCCCAATAATGCTATACAATATGTTATGAGTGAAATTGAGAAATTTGAAGTTTTCTCAAAGAACCGCAGGTTCTCAGACAGTAACAAGTAATAGAAAATAATAAAAAGAAACGACTGATCTATTAATCGACCACTTAACTAAACTTGGAACTTTTTACAGAAACAAACATAAGTTTTGCGAAGAATAAGCACATAATTACAAAGCACAGCAGGTATCATAGATTGCAAGGCTGCTTTAGCATTAGTTTTTTCTGTTCTTTTATTTGTTGCATTTCGCGGCATTGCTCCATCAGTAACTACCATTCTTCTAAACAAACAAGCTGGAAATAAGAAAATTGTTACATCGACACATAGTAAGACTACTAGTAACCCAAACTTATATTGGACGTGTAAAACAAGAAGACAGTAAAGTTATTGAGGCATAGTTCTTATAGAAATGCAGAAATAACAATACTTTTCAATGCCTCTTGAAATGGATATGACGGAATTTAAACTGAACGAATACAGTGATAAAGACAACAGTCTCCGAAAGCTATAAGTTCGAAAATAAAGAAAAAGAGTTATATTTAATTACATGCAATATTTTGTTTTAAATTATGCCGCCTCTTCTTCTTAATTTGAGATATGCTTAACGTGTGTTTTCTTTTTTGAATATTTTTCTCTTAGTATAATCCATAGAGATGGTCAACAGATGTATTGATTCCATGATTATAATTGCCTTGCACTTAGATATGAAGAAAAAGATAAAACACATTTTTCTAAAGAACAACAGGCTTTGAATAAAAACCCATAATTTTCTAAAGAACCAAAGGTTCTTAATAAAAAATCCCATAAATAGATAAGCAAAAAAATGAAAAATAGAAAAAAATAAACTTGAACAAATATATCTAACGATATAATAAACAAGAGCTGTCAGTTGACAGCGCGCTCGACTATTCTCAGTGTTTGATAGTATAATATAAGCTATGAGTAAAACTTTAACATTACAATAGGCATATTCTAAGTCGAAAAGGGGCCATAATTCAGTCAAAATGCTTGATAAAGTTGTCTGCTCCTGTTTACTGGATGGAGCCATGATGGTAAACAAGTATGCAAAATATAAAAGCAATATCTCAATGGACTTTGAAAATATTTGGGGGGGTACGCATACTTTAACATTTGTGTGACGCTCACGCTAACGCTAACGCCGACGCCGGGGCGAGTAGGATAGCTCCCTATTCTTCGAACAGTCGAGCTAAAAATGCAATACATAACTTAGAAAATGTTATAGTTGTGGTTGGTTAATATCAGAACAAGAAAGTTCATATAGGACGTTTGATTATAACAAAGATATGAAAATTAATAAGTTTAGAAACAATTCTAAAGTTACAATTGCAACAGAGTGCGGAACCACAAATGAAAAAATCATATACAAGCACTTATGCAGCATCCACAAAACATAATAAATTTAGGATTAATGAAAATGTACTGTAATAGTCAAGATCGAGTAAAATATGGAATATCAATAACTATCGAATATAAAGTTTGATTCAGAAACTGCGGTTCTTTGAGAAAAAAATTGTTTTTGAATCACAGTCAGAGTGCGTGTAAATTTTGCTTAGATATTGTCTTATATAATATATTATTTAAATGCATATTAGTGAAATTGAGGAGTGTCCTAGACGATACATTAAAAAAAATGAAATTATTGTCCGTAAGTATTGACCTGGCACTTATGAATATTCCGAATCTTTACGTAAATTAATTCTTCTAGGTGTCCGAAGCTCAATAGCGATGTAGAGATATACCTATTGCATATATATTTCTTTGTAATTTATCCAATGTCGCACGTGCAAGTAGCTGTGTGGACAAAACGTGTAGCTGCCAATCTCGAGGTTGTTGGTTCGAGTCCTGCGCCTGAACAATTGTTCTGAAATTTTTATTTTCAAACTTTACAAGTAAAAAAATGGCCACACTTATCTGATCAAACTAAAAAAGGGGTATTGTGGTATAGTTAATCGTTATAGGAAATGTTGAATAAAAATCTTTAAAATATCTCAGATAAAAAAAAGACAAAGTACTTGTCACAAGCGTTTTAAAAACAATCAATACTACAAGAGAAAACAGTCAGAACTTCTGAAAAATGTAGCGTAAATATTGTAAGTCTTAGAATAAAAGCAATATCGATAACATAACATCACATTGAATTAAAAAAGTGGTCTGATGTGATTTTGAACTCGTTGCAACGTGCATGGAAGTCAGACACCTTACAACCACGCCCCCGGGTCATTGGTTATTGATATAGGTTATTTCTGTAATATATATATTTTCAGGATACAAATATTGCGTAAACTAACGAAAAAACACGAAAATATTTGCAAAGATTAATGAGTGCCAGGTCAATACTAACGGACAATACAATTGCATATAGACTTGACCCAAGAAAACAATTACAATAACAATAGAAGATTCTGTTAATATTCTGACTTCTGAACTTTGCACTTTGAAATGTTTAAAACTATATTTTAAAGAAACATTTGCAATGTCCAGCAAATCAGAAACTACATATAATTCAAGTTATTTTCAATCAAAGGCTTTAATTATCGTTATTGTAAGTGAAAGAAGATATTTAAAAGTCAAGCATTTGATGAAATAATAAATCGATTTGGTAACTGGATTTCGGAAGCAAGAGGCTGGAAAATAAAGTCAGTTGATGCCCATTACATACCGAGGGTGAAAGCGAAAAGGTTCTTAGTGCATTTTAGAAAACTTTTCAGGAGAAGGTTAAAACTTTCCAGTTTTTCCCTTTTGAAGTTTACAATGGTCATTTATTGAATATATATGCATCATCACTTATCTGCCTTACAAATTGTCAAACTTCTGAACAAAGTACGGTAAAAATTAATATTTTAATGAAAATGTTACTTAGAACTTTTTTCGCGCTGAAAATGCATTTGTTCTGTCAGTTAGATTAAATGCGAAAAAGGTCTAAGTGACATTTGCATAGAACAAAGACTTCCTGAAATATACAATTCTTCACTTTTTCCTCATTTGAAATTGTACATCTTTAACTACTCAGTGAATGCAATGTAATGCGAAAAAAATCACTTAGACCTTTTTCGCAATAACTTTATATATTAATTTCTTGTGAAAAAAAATCACTTAGGACTTTTTCACAATAACATTGTGTATTATTTTATTGTATTTTTATAGTCAGTAGAGAATATAATACTTCCTATAAGTCTCCAAAGAATGGGCTTTTAGCTCACCTGAGCAAAAATAGCAATGTAATGTGAAAAAAATCACATAGACACTTCTCGCAGTGTTACTTCTTGTAAACAAAATCACTCAAGACTTTTTCGCGAAAGAATATAATATCTCTTGTATTTTTATAGTCAGTTTACTTCAAACAAGTTTCAGAATAGTGGGCTTTATTTTAGCTCAACTGAGCACAAAGTGCTCAAGGTGAGCTATTGTGAAAACATCTCCTAAACCGCTTGGCCAATTTCAACCAAACTTCACAGAAATGTTCCCTCTGAAAACCGCTAACTCAGGTGGGGAATTTAGATTCATGATGATCTTCATGTTTGTGTTACTATCAGTCATCTAATAAAAAATGTGCCTTTGTTATGCTAATGCTACTACTAACATTCTGTTGTGTAAATAAAGATTAACACCAACATGAACAATCATTAACTTTTTATTTCACATTTCATCAAAATTTATCCTTATTATTGATATAACTGTAAGAATATGCAAATATTTGAACTAGACTATTTTCCTTGATCTGTAACCTTAAACAATGCCCGTATCCATAAAGCAGCTTAGTAGAAAATTTAAGATGCATTTTTAAAAAAATGCATGTCTCCCCCACTACACTGTCATAGGTGAGAATTAATGAATGGCAAATTTTGGACAGGAGTCGTAGTGAGGAAAGGAATAACAATAGGAATCATCTACTAACTAAGTCCAATCATCCTAAGACGTTTGAAGACTCTGGGTCAAACGGATCAAGAGTTATTGAGCAGAGACTATTTTCGAAGTAAGGGTCACAGTGACCTTGACTTTTGACCTACTGACCCATCATCTACTTAATTAGTCCAACCATTCTATCAAGTTTGAAGACTCTGGGTCATATGGATCTCTATTTATTGAGTGGAAACAAAGTGTGACAGACAGACTGATGGGCAGACAGACGGGCAGGGCAAAAAGAGTAGGGGGAGAGACATAATCAAATACCTGTATTATCAACAAATGATCAAATACCTGTATTATCAACAAATGAGCTCAAAGTGGCCCTGCAGTTACACTACTAACTTACCAAATATACAATATGAACTGCAGGTAAAAATGATTTTTTTTGAAAAAATAAGATTTGTCTATTCCTCAATTAATGTCAAGTAAAATATATTCAAGATAAAAGCTGAATGTGAAAATTAGCAAGTTAGCGATATGTAAAATGTTTCAACTTCGTTTCTACATTATCCAGAAAACTGAAAAAAGTCTTTTTCCTGAAAACATCCATAGTAACAAAGTTACCAACTTCCCCCGGCTAAGGACATATCACACACAGCAAACAATTTTATTATTTGAATACTCGGAGGTGTGGGCCTGGGTTTTCTTTGCAAAACAACTCATTATGGGGAAATTTGTGCCAATTTATTTCAAAATCCCTTCATGAATGGCAGACTTATGGACCGGACACGAAACAGACCCTGTTGACATTTGACCTCTTTGTATGACCTTGACCTTCGAGCTAGGGTCTGGGTATTGAGCATGACACATCGACTCATTATGGGGAATGTTTATACCAAGTAATTTCAAAATCCCTCATGGAAGGCAGAGTTATGGACTGGACAGGAAACAGAATCCTGTTTACCTTTGACCTGTAAGTTTGACCTTGACCTTGGTGCTAGGGGTCTGGCTCATGCACATGAGACATTGTCTCATTATAGGGATCATTTATGCAGAGTTATGTACCGGGCACAAAGTATGATGGAAGGACGGACACAAGGACGCAGCCTACCTTTTTTCTTCAAAGGGCGGGGGACAATAGAATTCAACAATAACGCTGCTTCAATTATGAAAGAATGTTAAAATCTTGAAGTAAGTTTAAACGCACAGATTATTATGTCTCCCACCACACAGTGGTGTGGGAGATATATTGATTTACTCCAGTCTGTGTGTGTGTGTCTGTCTGTATGTGTGTCTGTCACAAAGCTTGTCCGCACTCTAAGTCGAACATTTCTTATCCGATTTTCACCAAACTTAAATAAAATGTGTTTGACCATAAGACCTCGGCCAAGTTCGATAACTAGCCAAATCGGTCCAGGCGTCTTGGAGTTATGGCCCTTGAATTACCAAAAATCGGCCTTTTTACGCTTGTACGCACTCTAATTCAAACATTTCTCATCCGATATTCACCAAACTTTAACAAAATGTGTTTGACCATAAGACCTCGGCCAAGTTCGATAACTAGCTAAATCGGTCCAGGCATTTTGGAGTTACGGCCCTTGAATTATCGAAAAATCGGCCTTTTTACTCTTGTCCGCACTCTAAGTCTAACATTTCTCGTCCGATTTTCACCAAACTTGAACAAAATGTGTTTGACCATAACACCTCGGCCAAGTTCGATAACTAGCCAAATCGGCCCAGGCGTCTTGGAGTTATGGCCCTTGAATTACCAAAAAAATCGGTCTTTTTACTCTTGTCCGCACTCTAATTCAAACATTTCTCATCCGATCTTCACCAAACTTGAACAAAATGTGTTTAACTATAAGACCTCGGCCAAGTTTGATAACTAGCCAAATCGGTCTAGGCATTTTGGAGTTACGGCCCTTGAATTATCGAAAAATCGGCCTTTTTACTCTTGTCCGCACTCTAAGTCGAACATTTCTCATCCGATTTTCACCAAACTTAAACAAAATGTGTTTGACCATAAGATCTCGGCCAAGTTCGATAACTAGAAAAATCGGTCCAGGCGTCTTGGAGTTATGGCCCTTGAATTACCAAAAATCGGCCTTTTTACTCTTGTCCGCACTCTAATTCAAACATTTCTCATCCGATCTTCACCAAACTTGAACAAAATGTGTTTAACTATAAGACCTCGGCCAAGTTTGATAACTAGCTAAATCGGTCCAGGCATTTTGGAGTAACGGCCCTTGAATTATCGAAAAATCGGCCTTTTTACTCTTGTCCGCACTCTAAGTCGAACATTTCTCATCCGATCTTCACCAAACTTGAACAAAATGTGTTTGACCATAAGACCTCGGCCAGGTTTGATAACTAGCCAAATCAATGTAGGCATTTTGGAGTTACGGCTCTTGAATTACCGAAAAATCCGCCTTTATACAATTGTCCGCTCTCTAAATCGAACATTTCTCATCCGATCTTCACCAAACTTGAACAAAATGTGTTTGGCCATAAGACCTTAGCCAAGTTTGATAACTAGCCAAATCCGCCCAGGCACTTTTGATTTATGGCCCTTGAAATACTGATTGGATCCACTCATCCAGACCATCTAATTGGATCAACTCGTCTAAACCATCTAGAGAAACTAGACATTTTTCATAGGGGCAGTTGTGGGAGACATGCGCTTTTCTCAAAAGCATCTCTAGTTTCAAATTTACTGATAGTAGCATTCAGAAATTTGACTGTAAACGTAGCCTTGGTGGCCTGTCTGCCTAATATTATTTAATTATTAAGCTATATTACTCGAAATGTCATTGTTAATATTAAACTTCAATAAAATGGTTCACCTTGCAAAAATGTCAACATTATCTCTGGATAAGTTAAAACACAAACAAACTGTTTCTTTCAACACTCAGAAACTCTAGAAACTAATCAAAACATGTAATATTGTGGACAAATGAAATTTTACACTTTTAGAGCGCAAAATGACATTTAATAAACTACTTAATGGAACATAATGTCTCTTTTCAGTAATTACATGTATGAATGGCCATACATGATTAAAACTGTAACAGGAATACAAATGTGAAAACAATATAACTTAATAACCTACTGTCCCTTTACAATAACTCATTGGGCAGTGCACTATTGGGGCAATTTAACCCGATTGTTTTTATTTATAACCTAATTTGTATGTATCAACAAAGTACCATGTGTACCTGATAGTATGCAAATAAGGTTCAAGGGGATCAGGTTAAATGTCTAAGTAGTATCACTTCCACATATCATGTCCAGTCTACGTCAATATTGCTTTCATGAGGCAGAAGAGCAAAAACGGATGGTTTGCTCGTGGAATGATGTCAGTCAAACATAGCGAGATCAAGTCATCATACTTGTCACGACTCAGTTTTATAAATGTATACCTGAGCTGTTTCAAAGCAGTGCTTTTGAGATTGGGTAAGGCATCACTGGTTCGTCTGACACGAGGGCAAGATGGACAGCAGTAAATTCTTCACTTTCGTAATTATACTTGTAATAGTACTTATTTGGTTCTGTGGATTTAAATTCAATGATTCTTACCTCACTGATGTAAACCTTTTCCCGCAGTTCATTAAGATAAAAAAAATTGAGAGACTTTGCTAACTCTTTGAAATCAAAGAAATCTGACAATGACATCTGGTGAACTTTGTATGTTTTTTTTATACCTGGCTGTTTGGATAATAGCTGCCTATTGAGGTGTTGTATAAATGGTTAGGTGCCTAGAAACAGTCTCAGTTGCGACATGCACACTGTCATTCTCATTGAACGTATGCCCCTTTTCCAAATATTTATGTGTGATAGAGTTCAAGTCAAATTGTTGCAAACAATACCATAGCATACTTACATTAAACCTATTCTTGTTCTGGGAGAAGCAATTATCAAAATAGAAAATTAAATTTTTACAGCCGAGTTTACTCCTTTCTGCAATGAAGTGGTACACACAGGAGGCTATTTCGCAAGCACCACGGCCAGCAACTTCTCGTTCCAAGTAAATGAGCGGACATCAAGGTCCACAAGGTTGTATATCGTGAAATTATAAGTATTCAGCCTTCTTTTGTAATAAAATGCTGATACAAACCCTTTTGGTGTTAGTAGGACTTCCTCTAAGTCAAAACAAGCTACTGTAGTGGTATTTTGGTCTAGCTTAGCCAGCTTTTTATGTCTCTCCTTATTTTCTTTTAAACTCAGCCTATTTCTAATATGACTAAGGTAGTTCTGCTGTAATTTAAGTTTTTCTTCTGGTGGTGATTGCCTGTATGAAGTGCATAAGTCACACTGATCTTTTGTTGGTTTGTGAAAACTAATATTAAATTATTAGTTGAAAATCTTTCTATATGTGTGTACCTTTACCTTTGCATAGCCTTGACTGTCACATAAATCACAGTATAGTCTGTGCATTTTTTTTAAATTCAAAGAAAGGTCTAGGTACGGCTTCACACTATCCTCTCTGCAGTAATGGGAATCCACTGCAGGAAAAGATTTTATATGCTCATGAACTATGTTCAATTTGTCTTCTACAGTTCTGTTAGACCTGCAACCATCTGCTAAACCTGCACGATCTTTATAGGCTATACCAGGAATTTGGATTTTTGAGTGAACATTTTCAACAACTTTCTGAGAAACATCGAGTGTGTTCAAGAAGAAAGCTTTGCAAACATGATGAGACTCAACAGAACCAATATAAGGCAGGAAGAATTTGTAAGAATACTTACGAGTGGAATTCGTAGAACCTCGAGCTTTGACTGACTTGCATGAACATTTCAGCAGAAATTGCTTTTGTTTTGTGGCGCAACCAAGCTGCCAGTATGAGTGGAATATTTTTTCTCTTTCACTGCGTGGGAAATTTTGAGTACATTTACATCTACAGTTCTCTCTCTTCTTACCTTGCCATCTTTATTAACATAGCTTTGGCCCTCATTTCTGCGTCTTTTTGCAATGTTCCGCTTCCACTTACCTTCATTCCTTATTCTCTTTCTCACACGTGTGACTCTTTGTGACTTATCTCCCACCTCTCTTATTCCATCTGATTCAACAGCAACATTACTTTCAGTCATATTACTTATATTAGCTAATAATATAAGCATTCCCTCAGAGGCCGAGATTTACTATTATACTGCTGACATTTTTGCAACAAAGCTCAATGGAATGTTATCTTCCAAATCATTCTCAGATACAACGTAATCAATAGTGTCAATGTCAGACTCATTAAAAGTATTTACGTCAATTGACTGCAGAAACACTGCATACTTGTCAAGATCAGTCATCGCATCTTCTAACAAATCCTTTTCACAGGTAATGTCACCTACATTAATCTCAGCCTGCTCTTCAGGTTCATTCAGTAAGTAATCATCAGTAGCTAAACCGGACTCAACCTTATCAAACTCTTTGCTGCCTTTACCTGTATTTTCAGTATCTGTAACTGAGTAGCTCGGAGCTTCATCAACTTCAGTCTCCGTTACCAAATTATCTCAAACATGTATACTAGTACCTATTTCTGAGGACCTTGTTGATTCGCAGAAGATTTGTGAGAGAAATCAAGCACATCTATAGGCCTACTGACCAGATCACAGGTACTTGCTTAAAATAATTCAAAGATGTTGTCCTTACTGGCTATATCCCCCTATGACTGCAAACATTTGAATTATTGCCCCTTTTCTGTGACAAAATGTACCAGTGAGGACACACCTCGTGTTCTACAGATACATTATAGTTTCTGTATTCTTTTTACTTGAAATGCAATGTTCCTGTCACACAGTCACTGAAGCAAAAGAATTCTTAGAAAATACATGTATAAGCATGTCTGTCCAGTGGATACTATTTAAAGTTGTATTTTTATTTGCATGCTTTTAGATGCCTGACTAGTCAGTTGATGTCCAGTAGCATTTCATCTTGCGATTTATCATATACCCGCATATAAAGTTAAGGTGGTATACAGTGTAACCTGTTTAAAGCAGTCATCTAATTATACTCACCAGTATTAATTTCCTTCTTTCCTCTTCAGAAATCAGCGAAAAATAATATTTTTGTCCGTACTTTTAGATAATCTTCCCGAAACAACAAACAAACAAAAATTATCGTCAAAATAAAATGCCAAGGTCAGCACAAGTTCCTGATATTGATGGCATAATAATTATGACATCTTCAGTGATATAATTGTACATGTAACACTCAGTCTGGTGCTCTCACGTTTTATAGAAATATTATGAAAAATAAAAACCATCAGGCTAGTTTATCACGAACAGAAAAATGACTGTAATTCTTTCCTTTTTGAACTAAACATATTAATGTGACCATTCATTTTCTTAGTTAGATCATTTTCTATCCACCTAAAACATTTCTGATGTAAAATTTGAGAAAAAGTAATTTTTCCATTTTTCTATATCAAGTAGGCATTAGTTATAATATAAAAAATGTGTTTTAGAACATCCTATTTGCAGTAACCAAATCTACAAACAAAGTACATTTTATATATTTTAGAGCATTGGTTGTAAGAATCATCTATTATCAAATAGTGATAACCCTGCTTTTATTAAATAAAGCGACTCCCAGGTTAATTATTTAAAATAAAATGTTTTACTTATTTGTTACAGGATATCACAGATCGATTGAATATTCAACAATGATCACAGACCATGCAAAGTTTGAATCTGACTTGCACTTTTGAATTTAGAAGAATCTGTGGAGGAGGATGAATGCTGAGACCTTTAATAATACATGATATTGCTGACACAGTGTGTCAGTCATCGAAGAAATGTCATAACAACACAGTTGGTCAACAAAGATTTAAATCCTGTCACATTCTACCAGTGGAGAAATATCTTATCACAATATTTAAACTTTTGACGAAGATAACCAAATATTACCACTTTATCATGTCTGCAGAAACACCTGGATTGTTAGTCTTAAAAGTGACAGTCCAGTTAACTTACTCAAATCTACTCCCCCTTGCCAAACGAATATTATTGACATGGAATGACACAAGCCTGACAATGGTACCTGTATGAACTCATAAGAGAATAGTATTTGTCTGAAAAGTCAAAGGATTCTGTTTGTCCCAAACCACATGAACTGAAATTGGATTGACGAGGATTTTTCTGAGAACTGAAAAAAGGAAGTGAATATAAAAGATAGAAATTGTTGTTGAATTCAAACGTTTTAATATACAACACTTTAGCCTGTTTTGCTGTTCATATAGATGTGTTTAGCTGTTAAGTAAAGGTTGTAGTTTCAGTTACCTACATTAAAGTATTGACTGGAAATAAATATTTACTTTTCACCAGAGCTTGTAGCAGTGTAACCTTTATCAAAAGTTAAGCTGTTGTGTTAATTATTAAAGTATTTTTAGAAAAAGGAATTTAGTATCTATGTTGCCATGGTAACATAATTCAAATTATATTTCATTGAAATTATGGAGTTGTATTTCAATAAGGGATCTACAGTATATAATGTAATGGTAAAAGAATGTTCACTTTCTTCAGTATTTTCAGTTATAACTAGCCAGTGAAAAAACAGATTATGAGGAAAGGGATGACTGAAATGTTTATTCTTACGATAACTACTTTTGTTACAGAACAGGACTGTTTTAAAGTTTTTATGTGAAATTTTCAGATTTCTTTCCTGAATACTTGTACTTTCAAATATTTAACTTATTAGAAATACTTTTTAAAATAAGCTCTTGTTTTTAAGTATTATGGTAGGAAAAGGGAATTTAAAACATATGTCGCCATGGTAACACAATTTTCTTAGACTATAGAAAATATGGAAACATTTTAATTAGCTGTACTTTCTAGTATTCTAGATAAGCATAAACAATAAAAAATCAATAGTAATATATGTTTCATTTATTTCAAAATAATAATTTATTACCAGCAGGTAAAAGGCAAGTTATGAAGAAACAATGACAGAAATGACAGAAATGTCTTATTCTTATAGTTATTACTCATGTTACAAACACTGTCATAAAACAAAACATTTTATTTTTTTTAACATGGAATTTTGAGATAATATCTTTGAATACATACCACTTTATAATATTCAAGTTATCTGAAACACTTTTTTTCTGTTTTAAGTAAGCATCACAAAAATAAAATTTCATAGTAATAGAAGGTTCTTTTTTTTCCAAGGTAGTCATTTATTACCAGCATGTAAAAGACAAGTTATGAAGAAACAATGACAAATCTATCTTATTCTTGTGGTTATTACCCATGTTACAAAAACTGTCATAAAACCAAACATTCTTAATATTTTCATGGGAAATTTTCAGTTTATTTTTGTAAATACATATGCCTTAAAATATTTTGCTTTTTAAAATCCTTATTTCAAGTGAACATGTTTTTTTTTTAAAGTTTTATCATAGAAAAGGGATTTTAATATATCTGTTGCCATGGTAACACAATTTTAGAAATATTTTTATAGAAATTGTTGTAGATTTTAATTGATTATCATTTTGTGTATTAAGAAGGGATCTTATTTATATCATGCAATTGTAACAAAAGATATATTTATTTCAGAATTGTTAGCCATTACCAGTATGTGAGAAATAAACTAGAAAGAAAGGATAACTGAAATCTACTGTTTTCATTTTTAATATCTATGTTACAAAATCTGTCATAAAATTGACAATTTTGAAGATTTTCATCTGAAATATTCAGGATTTATTTCTGAATGAATATACTTTCTAAATATGCAAAAACCTGAAAATGTCAGAATTCCTCATCTGGACCCATTTTCTCAGTCATGGTCACATATGATCAATTCCAACTAGAGGCAGTGCCTTATTTCATATTATATTAAAAACAAACTGGCATATAGCAAGGATTATTAAGTTAAAGCTGATCTGTAGCTAAAAAAATCACTTAGACCCTTTTCGCATTAACTATCATGCATTCATTTTGTTCCAATGTTAATTGCGAAAAAGTTCCAAGTGATAACATTTTATTTTACATACAGATATCTTTCACTGTAAACATCAGTACTGTCACAATTCCTTAAAATATCAAATAAAAAAGCAAAAAACTCCTATCTTAAAATAATATTCACTTAGGCCCAAAGTCACTTACCATAGCTGATATTGGGATAAATGCGAAATAGTTCTAAATGTTTACATGCACTTGGAACTTTTTCACATTAAAAATTGGAACAATTACCACTTAGAACTTTTGGACAAATTTGCAATAATTTCCAATAAAGGTAGCTTCTGACTGGAAATCTTTCATCAAATGCTAGATATACACACTTTATGTCTTTTTCTGTAAAATAGTGTTTTTCAGAAAAAATGTCACTTAGAACCTTTTCGCTTTTACCCCTCGATACATAGATACAAACATAGTCCTTTGGCCGCTTCAAGTTATATAGACATACCGTCTCATCCTGGTCGAGTATTTGAATAGAGCTGGTTACATTTCAGCCCGTTGGGCCTTAATATATGGCCTTGTGTATTAAAGAGAATACACACAGACCTACCTTGATAATTCCTCCAAGAGTCGTGCTGGAATGGAATCTGGACCAATGACTTTGCTTTGGTTTGTTTTCGTTGGCTTTAACTTTAACTTTCTAGTTTTTCATGAAGACCACATGCGTCTCTGTGTTTTATTATCACAGGCGGGCCCCTTGGTTCCGTAAGCCGGCTGAATGGCTTTCTTACAAGAAAGATTCATTGCCTTAAGCGAAGCTCGAACCCACATTGGTGAGGGGCAGGTGATTCGAGGTTAAAACTCTGTCACGTAAGCCAACAATGGTTGCTATTGTGTTATCTTGTTTAAAGATGTGTTTGATTATCATACAGGAAAACAGATCTTTCTGAGTGAAAATTACTTAAATTGACAATTAATGATATTTGCTTTAGTCTGAGCCTCAACATTTATTATATTATTATTTTACCATAGTGATGAGACACTTGATGTATTTTGTTCCTAATTTGGAAATTTGTTTTTCCTTGTATCGTATGATGTTATGCATAGAGTGTGAGATTGACGGATGATTATTCGCCAATGCAATGCATCGTTTGGTGTCCCTAACACTGCCTGAAGACAGCTCTGTCCTTACCTGGTTAGTTGTTTTGCTATTGTTTGTCGGGAGGGCTTGCTTTTTGGGGTATAAGTTTGTCTTTAAGACTGGTCAATAGAGTGTGCTATAACAATTGCTTGATTGTGAATTTATTTACAAATTAGCTTGTTTCTGCTTACGTGCATATATATGTAATAATTGTCCAAAGCTTTGTACAAAAGATGAATTGTGCTTTTTAATGATTTTACTTTGTCCGAGTATATTTGGCAGTGAGGAGAGTGTCGTTTTAGCCATCTTCTGGAATAGGTTTGCATTTCAATATTTAATGAGATTTAACGTTATCTATAACTTCAAACGTTTCCGACTATGGATAAGTTCAATCATTATAAATGAAAATTTCATTATAAGTAAACCGCAGTTTGAATAAGACATACTCAAAAAAACAGCTAGCGTGATAATATATTCTATGATTTATACTTTTCCTAACTGAAACTTTGTTCATAGACGTATAAAAGTATCTGAATAACAGGACCCTGAGAACGATAAAAAATGACCTACCTTGCATTCCATTTGACCTTTCTGCTGTGTTTTCAAATTTAACTGTCTCGACAAGTAATTTCTTTGCTCAATAACTTTCTCATTGATATCCTCTGTTCCTTCACAAATAGGTTTAATTAAAAACAAAACAAATGTCATTGTAATGAGTAAGAGGAGAAAAAGAAGACTCTGCACATGTCTAATCCGATTGTTTTCATATTTGTTACTTTTACATTTTTGATAGATCAAATGTTTATTTAGTTACAAAATATGTAATTCAACACCACTTGTAGAGGAAATTACAGCAACTAATTTCTCTGTATTGATTTGAGTGATAAAATAGCACTGGGTATAACTTTTGAATATATAAAGAAAATAATTGTGTAGATTGTACTCAAGGCGGCATATTGCGCCTGAAGGTAATTAGACAGACCTATTTAGGACTTGGTATTTTCTTAGCCGACTTTGACACATTTATGAAATCGATAAATGTGTGCATTTAATCATGTTTACCCAAATTATATCTAACTTCTCACATATTCATTTTGTTCTTATCTCTGCGAAATTTTGAAAGATTTGATTATGATTTTGACAAATTGTTTTATAATTAGCTACGTGAAATAAGAAAAAAAAAACCGTAACATAAAATACAATTCTACGTGTGAGAACTAGTAGATTATCGAGGAATAGCACATGTTCTCCAGTAGATATTTTGTGCGACATTGCACATTTCTCGAAATATTATACATTTATCGACATTAATGTACCTTTTGAAGCCCCATTATCCATTGATATGGTGTCTTCAGTTGAATCAAACCCCTAATATAAAATGTTGATGCTGATATTGAAAAAACCGATTGATGTGTCATGTCAACTAACGGGGGTTGAAAAATCTATATATATTATTTTGACTTTCATTAATTCGATATATACAAAGCTTATTGCTAATATCAATTTGGGAAGAGCATTGTTATGTAACAAATGGACATGCTGGAGACCGGTTTTTGGACGTACTTTTCTCATTTTTGTTCGCATTTTTTTCAGAACCACATTCTTATAGAAGCTACCAGACAATTTCCGAAGAAAATGGCGTATAACACCATCTTTTCTCTTAGTGTTTATTAAGCAATACTTGGCCTTTTGGTATGTTTCAGGGCCTTATCCTGTTGTCAGCTTTTCGCTTGAGCTCATAAAGTAGACCCATGTTATGAGACTATCAAACACCTTTGTCTGATATTTTGGGTACTTCTTCAGCAGTTGCTTTGCCATTTGCACCATTGTACGTTTCTGCTCATCGGTGAGCAAATGGGGGATCCTGTGAGCACTTAACTAGCTAACCTTTAGAATTTTCTTCAGAATGAAATGGACAGATGTTAAACCTAAGTTTGACATTTGTTCCAGCCGTTTGACAGTGAAACGCGCATCTTTCTCAATGATGGACTTGGTCTTATCAATGTTAGATTTGGTAACTGCAGGCCTGGGTCTTCCTGAATAAGGGACAGATTTGACTGATTCCTGACCGGAATTTTGTAAACCACCTATAAACTTGGGAAAATGACATTTGTTTATGCCCATAAACTTCACATATTTCATCATGTGTGCTTTTGACACTCATTCCCAACTTACAGCGGGCTTTTATATAACCCCTGATTTAAGCAACATTTTCTGTACGTGTTCTAACCATTTTCAATGTCTATGAATACACATGAAAGCAAATGAAATTGCAAATGAACAGGTTTGTGGATTTCAATAAATATTTATATAGAATGTACAGTGATGATCAGTCATCCGTTTCGTATTGGTTTTTATACAGGTAAATCTCGTAATATTTATGTGTACAGTGCGTTTGCAAAAGTTTTTGAATACTCCTCGTATGTCATTAGTGCATCACATACCTTATATGAAATATTTATGTTACCATAAGAAGTACTTACAGGCGTCCCAATGTTATTTAGCGAAATTAGAAAAATTCGTTTAAAGTTATGTCAATTACATCAGTTTAACGAAGTCTATGTGTTCTGAAATCAAAACAGATAGATCATTATATGAATATTGAATTGATAGTTACCTTTCTGTGACTGTTACGTCCGAATGTATAGATTGTAATGTTGTATCAAGATAACATGATAATTTTACAGTGTGTGCAATTGGTGTTGACTTTTTTTCTCCACCTTTTTCGAAGAGAAGAAGAGAAAAATGGGGACATAGAAATAGGCTGCGTCCTTCCGTTTGTCCTTCGATCCGTCCGTCACACATGGTGTCCGGTCTATAACTCTGTCTTTACAATAACTTTTTGTAAATGTTTCCCATAATCAGACAACGTTTTCTGCACAAGACCTAGAGCTCTAGCTTGAAGGACAATGTCACACTTAGAGGTCAAATGTTAATAGGGTATGTTTCGTGTTAGAATTACTTGACACAAATTTTCCCCATAATGAGTCGACGTATGAGCCAGACCCTAAGCTTAAAGGTCAAGGTCAAACTCAGAGGTTAAATGTTAACATGGTCTGTTTTTTGTCCGGTCCATAGCTTTGCCATTCATCAAGGGATTTTAAAATTTCTTGGCACAAATGTTCCCTATAATTTGTTGATGTGTCCTGAGCAAGACCCTGACCCTAGCTCTAAGGTCATTACAAAAATGATTACTGAAGATAGCTTGGCACAGAAATAATAATACTAAAAAGAACAACCCAAGACAGTTGTATGAATACATTACTTTTACTATCAATAATTTTACTATAGCAAGCAATTAGTATCTAATTTCGTTTAAATTATTGGTTGGCAGAAATTGGTCACAGCTTCACATAAATGTCAATATACAAATACATATGATATAAAGTATATGTTTAAAATGCAGATGTGGAGGCCCTGTGAACAGAGGCCTAATACAGTATACTTGAAACAAACAAACTTCTTATTACACAACGTTAAGATATACTGGTGGAGGCTGACCTAACCGCCGAACCTGGGATCAGAATTCAACGGAGATCAGGTATACAAAAAACAGACATACAGAATCAGTGACTACGTTAAACGTTTATATATGACACATACACATTTCACAGTTCTGGAAAACAGACACTGTCATGTCCATACATCAACATGTGAAAACTGCCAATATTCCATGTGAAGCTGTAACGACTGAAGGGAAGGAAGGTGTAGGCTGAACTTGAACACATAAGATGTACCTGAAATTATAAAGAAAAAGGAGAACACAAGCAAAATAAGGGGAGTGGAGGGTGGGATATTAAACATATTAGCAAGTATAAACAATCGAGGATTCCTTCGATAAGAAGCAAAATCAACCCTCGCATCTATTTGCAAACGACCTTCTTCTTCCATGTGCAAAACTGAAAGGACCCAAAAGGAGATTAAATCGCAACAAGTATATTAATATACCAACAAGACATAAGCTAAAGCGGGCCCTTACAACAGGATAAGAGCTCCTTCAGTAACAGGTTTTGAATGGTAATCATTAAAAACACATTACTGAAGATAGCTTGGCACAGAAATAATAATACTAAAAAGAACAACCCAAGACAGTTGTATGAATACATTACTTTTACTATCAATAATTTTACTATAGCAAGCAATTAGTATCTAATTTCGTTTAAATTAATGGTTGGCAGAAATTGGTCACAGCTTCACATAAATGTCAATATACAAATACATATGATATAAAGTATATGTTTAAAATGCAGATGTGGAGGCCCTGTGAACAGAGGCCTAATACAGTATACTTGAAACAAACAAACTTCTTATTACACAACGTTAAGATATACTGGTGGAGGCTGACCTAACCGCCACATGTCGAGAATTTGGAACAACGTGGAAAATTCTTGACAACCGCCACCAGTATAGCGAAGCAAACCCTGCCTGAGAAGCTGTGCCTTAACAATTTTCTGCTAAAAGGACTGACGCTTGTTTTGCAGAGTGAATAAAAACAAAATATTTCCAAATTATGACAAGTGCACCCCATCCATACTATAAATGACAGGAAATAAGATAAATTAAGTTATTATTAGAGTAAATAAAGGTGTTCTGCAATGTAATGATTGCTATCTTAAACGTCACCTGTAATGTATTGACTAATTGTATTAACTTCAACCTGATAATCATAAACTATTTATATTAGCATAATTAAATATAGTTTACAAAGCAATAAATTCGTGCATTGTAAACATTTTAATCCCAACAATTTTATCTCAGGGGGTTTATATAATACTCCACCCATAAAAATACCTGCGAAACAATACAATCTTAACAAATGTCACCAGATCTTATCCTTGGTCTTAAGGTTCATTCTCTAAACACAGTCTTATCGGCAGTGATGTATTTTCATAATTTTTTCTCTATATGATTCAAATTATCTCTGATAAGTTTCTTTATACTACTAAATGCTGAAAGTAGCTTAAAGCAAACTATATTTTAAATTATAAATTGATGGTAAAATCTGAAAGCATCACTGTACAAATACAGATTCTATACATGCATGTATAATGTTATTATATGCAGCTGTTACTTATCATTAAGGATGTACGAGCGTTTTTTTTTTCAGGATATCCGCCCTTTTGAAAAATGTTTCTTCGAATATTGCTGTCTAACAAAAGTTTTGCCAAAACTTAATGTTAAATAGTTAAAATATGGCTAATAATGTACCATTCAACCAAATATATTATGCTTTTTGCGAAAAAAAAAATTTCACCCTTATTTATGGCTGGCATTTGCCTAAAATTGACGTAAGATTTACAATGGGGTAGGGGTAGGTAATTTCAAATATCTATTAAAGTAGATCAGGCTTGGTTTTGATATTTTCCTGACTGATACATATAATGTTAAGCCATAAATAAAATAAAAGTTTTCAAGATAGCACTTTATATTATCTAGAAAATATAAATTAAAACAAAAAGAACAAAAAGTATCAAAATTCGCCACTTTTTAACAGTTTTTTCTTAATAAATCTCTTAGATGCACGGTGACCCCAACTCTTTTTCTTTCCATTTTGAAGCATTTTTGTGTGTCATTAATGCTGCAAAATATTTTGAAAATCTTAACGTCAGAAGTTATTTTGTAGATCTAAATACGTTTTCTCCATTGAAAATAAAGTGGGTGGGGTAATTATGTCAACATGTAAAACTTAAAGAGATTTGTTGGTGACTGTTATGCTTATATAATACTGACATCACCATATATTCATATTAACCTGTAAGACCTGAAATCCCTATATGACTAAGTAGGATATTATATGTTTTATAAAGTACCAACATTTTTTCAATTTTACAAAATTTCAAAAATGCGTAAACAATGGGTGAAGAAAATACCCTATAAAATTAAAACGAGTTCGGTGACCTATGTTTTTTCTGCTCTTGTTTGTCTTAGAAACTAATGTTCTTCAAGCTCACAGGGTATGAAAAAATTCCTAACGTTAGAAAAAATTCGCTCGTACATCCTTAAGGGACTTAATAATCAGCATCATATTTGATTAATTCTACGTAACTGATTCAACATCAATCATTTATTTGTAAAACAGTAAAGCGTACTTAAAATTATCAAGAGTGAGAATGAATGTTGAAAGATAAGAAATTTGTCGTAGGTCAAGCCTTTGCAGGTTAAGGACAGGGCCCTCGGGGGTCTAAGGGATGCGGAACGCAGCCCTTCGAAGTTAGGAAACTTCACGTAACTGCAGAAGCATATTATGCCATATAAAGTGCATTTTCCAAATTTACAGCATAGTGTTATCATTTTGTCACATTTTTTATGTGAACAAGTATACCAGTCCTTATCTCAGTACACCAGTGGTTTCAAGTGTATACCGTTAATACTGTGTACTAAGTCATAATACATTTTCTCAAAGTTTACAAGAAACCACGAACCATTGAAAAACATTTGTGTATTTATTAACGAAGAAATTATGCACATATCTATATATGTATCTTATATAGCAGCAGAACTTATGACATGAAAGTCACATGCATTGTGTCCCGAACAAATTAAACGCTGGGCGCATCCGAAATTAATTTATTTGTTGACAAAAACCGCTCCGGAGTTCAGATCAAAGATAACCGGTACCAAAGTGCTTTGAAAAATAAGTGAGAAAGGTTATAAATTAAAATGAACAGGCCAATTAATCAAAACTGAGAATAGTGGACTGACCAATGATTCGATGCAAACCTGATAATGGTATTCTCAGGTAAATTTGAAACGCCAGTAACCCAACATTCTGAGCATATTCCATAAATGGCTTAATGCTATGCGGCGATAAGTAACGTTGTTACTCTTGTGGAAAAGTAGCGTAACAGTCGATTCAACATTTAATTATTATGCTTAAATGTGGATTTTGGTATGGTTTTCAGAATATCCTGAATCTTATTATTTTTCAGTTCTACCTCCAGTAACGATTAAGTAAAAAAAGGAAACAAGTGAAATTTGATAGAAATGACAATTTTTCATTCAATAAAATGTTTTATCGCTGATATTTAAAACATGTACGGGGATCGAAACAGTTGTTTAATAGACGATTGAGCTGTTGAAATTACTCATACAGACAACACTTCGTCATATCACCAATATCATTAAAATTATTTTGTACATACATTTTTCATTGAATTAAACATTGACACATATTATATATATGAGAAAATTACCATAATTAGCGTAATCAAATAAATTATCTTTGTCTTCAGATTTGATATTGAAAGTAATCCAGCAGCCAATTGAACCGAACTATTACTGTTTATGTAGGTTTCCGTTGATATAATCTTAGGATCGGAAAAAAATTAGGATCCTAATCATCACCTCGGATTTACAGGTTTCAGAAGTAGGGGCCCTGATACACGAAAATTCTCACCACTATGTAAGGAATCGTAATGTTCGTCATGAAACGCATTGATCTTTTCCCGCCAAAGTTATAATCAAGTTTAGGAATTGGTTGCTGAATGACCGACGAAATCGAAACAAATAACTTTAGTAGCGTTGTCATTACAGAGCGGAAATGCACATTCGAATCATTAGTGACGTTATTGCTCATGATCCATTATTTTATATCTACCAAATTTATAGAGCTCACATGTCCAAAGGTGCTTTACATACAACGAGTGTAGTCACTCATGGCGTCAAAATCATATCATACCAACACAGACACATGCGATATAATCAGAAGGACAAAGTGAGACACACATATATAATTATTTTAGATACCGGTATGTCCAGCTAACTTAGCTCAGCTATTTGCGAAAAAAACGGTGAATAGCTCAGGTACAGGTGAGGACATCTTTTTCGAAAGGAATCACTACTTACCCATGCCGATTTCCCTGAACAGTTTCAATGAATACTAGTATATGTCATTAGTACAAATGCATTGCTAATGTATTATAATTGAAAGGTTGTGAAATCGGTACATGACTCACTTTCCACTCCAATTATCTCATTGAATTCAAATCAATCATAAAATGTTGTCACTTGAGATAGAATTCACGGATCAATCCCTATCTGCTAATATCTGCTTATGTCAGAGAGTTTGTGCAACCATAATTCCTCTGCAGTCAGGAATATCAATGGAATACTATAATCCATGTTTCGTTTCCAACAATTACAAAGTTCCAAATATGCTCTAGTTATGTTATCCTTATTAATTCCGTCCCTCGGAGGCACAAAACCGGTTGTCATTCTTTCTGTTTCCCTTTGCATACGGGACACTTCTAAAACGTTTCATCAACTACTGAAATAAGGGGAAAGTGAGATTAAGCGTTTTGTATGATTTTACATTTAACTATTGTTAAATATATGTATAAGAAATTGTTCCAGTACCAAATTATCTACGCTGAGAGAGCTACAGTATAACCGATTATTCATCCGAATAAAAATTTACTCATCCTTGACATATTGTGCATTTCATTTCAATGGACATGTGGGAATTTTTCAAATATTGTCTTTAAAACAAGTCCTCTAATCTTGCCCATAGGTGCACATCTAACTGTAAGATAAATCAAATGTTATAACTAAATCATATGATATATAGTGCCAAGTAAACTTTATACAAGTTCCTTTACTTCCACTTTATAGACCTGGTTAGAAACCACCCATAGAGTGCCATTATAACAGAGTGATGTGTGCGGCTTTCCATAAATCAAAACATTTTTTTTCAACATTGCCTTAGTTCCACCAAACTAACAAACAAAAAGCATATCAATAGTGATACTTTATTTTAGTATTTTTCATGTGAATGATATGATCCCCAAATTGTTCGCATGTTGGCAGAAAACCTTATCATGAAACAATTTTAGAACACATAAAATGTAGCAAATATTGTCAAAATGTGTAAGAAAATACTGTAAACACACAAAACATTTCAATTTCGAAAACAAATCACTTCTTGGGTTTGTTTACATTACTGACCTATCAATAAAATCTGCAAAAAGATCCATTGGAAGCAAATAATGCAACCAAGAATAATAATAGCAGACTCGGTTTGATTGAGTCTGTTCATGAGAGGTAATGAAATGTGCAACACCTCTCACGCCCCCTAGCACCGGCTTAAGCGGAACTCTATTATACAAAGCGAACTAAACAAACCCTTATTCAGGTTTAAGATTACGTTGTTCCCAGTAAGTTCCCTGTACTTTTTGAATTGGTGGTTTTTGATTATTTTCAAAGTAATTTTAATCGTTCCTTTTTGCTATTTCAATCTTATCTATAAGGGTCTTGCAATGTTCTCACCCACTGATTCAGTCCTCAGCATATGCCATTTGCCAGTGTGCCTTTTAGTATACTGAAGTCCAAAGATATGAAATGAAGTTTTATGTTTTAATTTTAGATATAAATTAACGATGATGTACTACTTTTTAAAATAATTCGATTTGTATTTAATATAAATCGATATGAACTTAAATTAATCTGCTGTTGCCAGCCACACTTTTGTGGTAATAGTTATGAGCATCATTCAACACAATTGGTACCTGTCAACTCCTTAAATTAAAAACGGCATTTTAAATCAAATCCATAAGCATGGTACAAGTTATCGGACACATAAAGATATTAACTTGCTCATCCAGTGTCATTTTAAACGAAAACACAATTATTCATATAAATTGCTGTAAACATGTATAATAAAGTATTTTCTGTTCAAACAACATTGATTCATCAGTTCTTTATTGTTATCATGGCCCTTATCTGCTTCCGTATATTATTTTTTCGGAAAACATCTCTGCATAAAAGTTGCCGTTTTCAAAGTTTGCTGGTAAAGAAATAATAAGTTATATATATGGACAATTGTCATTTAAAATGTTTTAATGAACTCAATGACGATATGTTGATTATAAACTTTTATAGACACGATGGGATATCCGATCTTTGACCTCTAGATTTTACTTGGTTTAACTAAGACTTTTATGCAGTTGTCCATGCCTATGCGACTCCTTCGATACAAAACATTTTGTACATAAAACAATTTGCGGATTAAACTGTCTCTTGTAAACACAAAACAAACTGACAGCGTAGTATTTACTTTTTGCAATTCAAAATTACGGCGGTGTGGAAGTTATCCCATGACGTCATTATTACCACGTGCTTACTAAAAAAAATCCTAGTATGGTGTTCATGTTTGGCCATCTGTGAATCCCCGGTTTTGCATATATGAAAGTGAGACCCTGTTAAGATTGCAAGGACGATTTTATGCAACTTTTAAGAGGGAGCTTCTTTTATCATATTTTTTCGTACGGTATCATTTTTATACCTTTTGTAAAATGTTTAGCGTCAAAAGTCATGTAATAAGTACAAGAATATAATTCAGAGACATCCGCAGATGTATTGATACGGCGGTGCACATTGAACCTTTAATGATGCGCTGAGTGAAATTCCGTGAAAAGCGGCGTATGGTCCCCAAATAAATTAATGGCTCTGCCCTAAACGAGAAAACAATGGGCAGAACTAAACAAACTAGAATTTAGAGAGGGGATCTGTGGTTATGGAGCTTGCATATCACAGAAACTGCGAGACAACATTAAAAGCAGGCACCATATCCAAGGGGGTTAAACCATACCAAATATTTTTACAGCAGGAGTATTGGAACTACAGCTGAGAAATTAAACAATACACTAACACAACATAAATGTCGTGCTTAACGATCTGAAGAGATCGAAATATAACAGATCTGATTGAAGGATATGTGTATAGAGAGTACTACAGCACTATTTGAGCAAGAAATGTTTCGAGTTTGGTGTTTTCGTTTCAATACAAACATGCCCAGGTTAATATGTTTAACATTAAGAAATAGTGTTAAATTCGTAAAACACGGATTTGAATGTTAAATTCGTAAAACACGAATTTGAATAGAATAAATACGATAACTGCGGCTTTATTACAGTTCGTTTATCATTAGAAGCGTCACATGTCCTCAAATGAGGCAGAAATCAGCATTTTTGTTGATTTTTTTTTTTGGTGTGTGTCGACATAGTTTTTGCGATAATAGGTCGACTCAAAGAATGAAAACTAGATATTTCACATAGATGATGCTAACATATGCTTTTTTAACAGTTCTTATCCTCTTATGAAATATATCATTTAATTCAATGTTGTTTCTACAATTTATATGAAACATTGTTTTGATATGTTGGAATGAGAAACCTTGCTATTTGCTTACAACTTATTTAATAGTGTAAATGTATTCTTCGTTTTCTTTCTTCGAGAATCAAATAGAAATATGCATCGTTCTAAGGGGAGCCATAGTAAAAATAAGTAAACTTTTGAATTCTATAATTTCATTTATTATTTTATTTTATTTTAAAAGCAAATTAACATTAATAACAAATCCCATACAAATTGCAAAATTTTGTTTTGCAAAACAAAATTATAAACGCTTTGTCCCTATATTGAAATTCTATGGCTGCAAATTGTATGAGAATCTCCAATATCAAACACAACAAAAATTGCAGATTCTGAAGTGATTTTGTAACGGTAGAATTTGAAGGACTTTGAAGACAAATGGAGTAGGGCTTATTTCAATGTTTATATAAGGTATAATACCATTCTCTTGTAAATGACAATTTATTTAGTTGTGTACTTCAGGTTACTATTATATTTTCGCACTGGTCCTATAACTTTTCTTTGTTGTTGGAGGAGGAGTAGTTTTTAGGTAATTTGGAATAAGGTTATTTGTATTTTGTAAATAGCAGTTATTAATGTTTCTTCCTTTAGTCTGATATTTTTTTCCCATTTTAGTTCTGTATAAAGGCTAGTTATAATCCAAAGTTTTTCTCAGAGGTTACCATTCTCTCCGCTTAAGTCTGTTTTAATTCATGTGTAAACTTGACCGTGCATTTGTCAAATGGAACGTATTGTTATTATAAATGAAAAGTAGATTTTCCAAAGATGAACGTTTTGCGAGAAATTGAATAGTTTAATTTCCCAAATGTGTTCCTATGCCTGAATAACAATAGTTAAAATATTTGGCGTCATTCATTGTTCTTTGTGGATGTTAAACATAGATGTTTGTGCTCGTCTATAACTTTATCAAGGTATTATTCATGTATTAGCTAGTATAAATTGACTTATCTCTTTTCCTGGAAATAAGGAGCGTTTCTATTTGTTCGGATAAATGTCTACTAGCCATGCTTTATTAAAGTCATTGTTAACATCAGTTGTTGCGTCTTCTTGGTCATCAACAATTTATTAAAGACTAGTGTGTAGGCGAATAGACATATAATCGACTTGATGATTTTAACAATATCATTTATGCTAACACAAAGGAGGTTAAGATCAAGGATTTATCCCTGTAAAACTCCTGCTGATAAATTTCTCCATGATGTCTGTTAAAGAAAAAAAAACGTTTTTCCTGGTTTGATAGATATATATGAAACCATTTTGAAATAGAACCACTAATGGTAGGGTGACAATTAGGTCATTCAAAAAGTTGAACCCGGGCCCAGTTTTTAACAAAGCAAGTTATATACCAAATTGTTTATAAAGGTCTGAAGTATATCAGGCTGCCGGCATAAGTTGGCATAAATGGTTGCGATCTGAGAAATCAAAGAGGGCGTCCAAGATGGCCACAATTATAATGATGACTAAAATGTTTAAACACACCATCATGCCTACATTTTCATATAAATTTGAATTATTTTTCTGTTTAATATTTTACTATGATATGTCAGATTTTATGAGTATCTTTTTAACAAAAATTGCCTAAAATTATTATGCAGATTAAGGGTAAAAAGGTCAAATAATCATAAAACTCAAATATCGGATAGATAAAAGTATATATTTAGCATATGATTTCAAGATAATGTTCAGATGTCAAAAGTATTTACGCCACAACATGTCCTTAAAGACACTGATTCTGGTATGCGAGGTATGTGGCCTATGGGGATGATACGGTCTAATGCGGTAAGGGCCAATATACAAGACTGGACCATTGATAGACTAGCTTCTGTTCATTCATCGTGCCCATATATTGTTTCGTAATTATGTGTAAGTCTGTTGGATCCAAAATTTTCATTCATTGTTTTTATTTATTAAAAATGCAACTGAACGCTTCTTTAATTTCTAATAAAATCCAGCAATTTTTTTCTGGTTTTATTTTGTTACTTAGATAAAAAGATCATATTAATTGAATAAAAGAATACTTGTCATTTCTCCTAATAGTCAGTTTTAAATAATTATTTTTTTTATTAAATAAAGGTGAGAGTTTTCTAAAAGGGTGGACATTTCTTTTGCTGTAAGAGTTATAATTTAATTGGTAAGGAGATTACTCAACATGACTGAGCAGTTACAATTAGTATATTATCAACTAAAATAATTTTGTGTATATTCTGAAAAAAAACTGAATTTCAATCAATAAAACGCAAAACACAGGAAATAACCAATTATCTGTACATATCAAAAACAAATTATGATCCGATGACATGTCAAGTCTACAGGGGTGTTACTGACCCTTTTCAGACCAGACCTGACATGATCCTGTTTATTGGGGGGGGGGGGGGGGGGGGGGGGGGGGAAGGGGTCACATATATAGGAGATTTTCTTCGCCTCTTAGTGCAGAACTTTTGCACACTGGCAAACTCTTCTTGAAAATATATCGAATAAAGTGTATGATAATTCTTCTGCAAATCTCAATTATCAATGCTGAAGGAAGATCCATTCTGGAACACTTGATAATGGAAAGTTATATATTCATGATTTATTTTTACAGTCTGTCTACAGCAATATACACTACAAGAATACTCTTATATAAAACTTCTATTTTAATGCAGTAATTAAGGGTAGGACCAAATGTCATGGGTATAATCTACCATGACACAAAAGTTGAGTTGGAGGCAAATTCAAATTGAAATTCAAACTCCATCACAGTGTTACTTTCCCTTATCGGCACAGTAGACACTGTAGATTATGGCAAGCATTTGTTTTTACCAGGCGTTGCCAAGCGTGTCCCCATTTTAGGATCACATGGTTGTACCTTCGTCACGTGATTTGCTTGAAGGCAGGGATGATTGTTTAACAATATTTCTGCGCGGAGGTTGATTGAAATTAGGATACATTAAACAATGTAAATAACCATTTCTTTCAGAATTTTATTAAATAAATTCAAGTAAACTTGTAGGAGATAAACCAATTTTATCCTGTAAACTGTGAATTCAATTTATTCCCCTCTTACCTTTAATAAATCAGTTAATCACTCTGATCTAAATTTTAAGTGTAATTGGTAAACAAGCAATAAATGACTTCCACTAAGTCTCTTCTGTATTGAACATGGAGCATTGAAAAATTAAAAAAAATCTATTGACAATATTGGGTCAATTGATTTTTCTTGCCTGATAAATATAATACCGGTGTCCCATGGGTAATATATCCCATTATTTAAATGTTCTGATAACATAGCTGTTTCAGTAGAAATACATCTGAATCACACTGCTACACATATTGGAAGATATCAGAGGCATGAACATTGCTAAATTGCAAGAAAACACCAGACACAAAAGGGTATATTTCAGCAATATGAACATCGACGAAGAGTATAAAAAGTGGACGTTATTCAGATACCTCACAGTGTATCGGGTAGATGATTCAAACTGTGTTCTCCCTTTGCTAGACAATACAGAAGAAGTGGTTTTCAATTGAAATGTTAAATAAAATTCTTGAACAGTTTTCGAGAAGAAAAATGAAAATGAGCTGGTGAATATTAAGACAGCAAATAGCCATTATGAATATGAGGCTTCTATAATATGCCTATTGCATTTGATGAGTAAAAAGCTGTTCTTTGAAAGCAAAAAAAAAGCAGGGTGCTGTTGAAAGTTGTTAAAGAGTAAGGCAAAATTTGGTTGTGTCGTCTTTAATTTTTTGGGGAAAGTTGTATATTCCTAAAAGCCTGCATAACAAAACACTGAAAAAGATTCATACTATAAAATACGATCCCACAGACCAATCGTTATTGCTAGTATTCTTGAAAATCCATGAAAAAAAGGTATATTCTGAGCTTTACTCGTATTCAAAACTTAAACAGTATTGACAATTAACAAGGAATCATTAAAAATAGAAATACTACCCATGCTCTGCTGAGTCTGATCATAAATATATTTGATAGATTTAACCATGAAAAGAACATAGTAACATTTTTCAATGTCATGAAATAAGCCATTGACACTGTTTTGAAAGATAGCCACATAGTCAAGTCAGACAGACTCGGAATTAAAGGTAGGACATGGAAATAGATACCAACGTTCTTGACAAAGCGAAAAGCCAGATGCTAATAAGGAAATGTTGTTGGATTTAACGTCGCACCAACACAATTATTGGTCATACTATGAATTTCAAGCTTGGATGGCGAAGGAAAACCCTGGTTGCCTCTCCGTGCATTATTCCATTACGGGCGGGCACCTGCGTAGAACCATTGACCTTCCGTAAGCCAGCTGGATGGCCTTTTCACATGAAGAATTCAACGCCCCGAGTAAGGCTTGAACCCACATCGGTGAGGGGCAAGTGATTCGAAGTTAGTGACCTTAACTTCTCTGCCACGGAGGCCCTTAATTATGAAACTGAGAACTTCAGCACGGATAAAGGCTTATCCAAAGGTTCAGAACTCTCCGCTTTGCTCTATAGTTTGTATCTAAGTTATACAGATTTAAAGAGTATCAAATGTGTAGATGAAAAATGGAGACTATTTCAGACAATTAGCGGTAATTATGAACAAAGATCTAGAATTAACACATGGTTGGAAACAAAAATGGAAAATGAAACTGAATACGAACAATACCGAATACTGCATATAAACACGCTGGAAAAATCAACACACAAAACAAGCCTGCTTATCAATGAACAACAAAGGGATAAGTAGAAAAAAAACAAACAATTTGAACACATGTCAAAAAAATAACATAGCATACACTGTCTTTTTTCAACAAAAAAAAAAAGGAAAAGGTTCAGCTGGTGTTCAGAGATAAACACTGCACACACTTTCTTTTTTTTCCAACAAAAGAGGAAAATGTTCAGGTGAAACAACCAAATTATCACCTTTTCTTGTCGTTGAAACGGTCACAATCAAAATCATCCTTCTGGCTACACTTGAAGAGTATGTGAAGACAAACATCAAACAGTTTTGGCCAGACAGTCCTAGATAATGTAAAGCTTGCTAAAAATATATTTACCAGAAATGCGTATGAACAGAAAATTGACAACTTTGGCAACAAATGGAACAACATGTATTTATATTGATTTTGACTGGACACCGGACCATGCAATAATTACAGGCAATGAAATACTAAAAGGCAAATACTATATGATAACAAGCTAGACCGAGATTACAACACAGTTCTTACATAATCTGTAAAGAGATAACGGAGATGGAACATTGGAGGATAGTCGACATTTTCACCATTTCAAACAGCGGATGAAGCACATGAGAATAAGCTTTAGTGGAATGAAAACACTGCCGTCCATGCTTCCGTTTCAAAGTAATTACTGTTTGAATGATAATCTGTACGATGTAAGAATTGATATATCACCAGCCAGCATGTATATTTGTAGAATTCAAGATAGCAACATAATTCATTGTAGTGTGAAAACTACATGATTCTGTCGGAGATATAACCAACAGTTCTAGAACTTGGAGCATGAGACACGAACCCACAAGAACACCACAAAGAACTGTCAGCAATATTAGATAACTTGACAAACTCCAGTATACTTCATTGAAGCATGTGTATGATTTCTTTAACACTCAATTTTTGCTTATATATTATTAAACACAGCCGTTTTCAAACAATCATTTGTGTGCGAGCTACTGACTGCTTTTATTATACAGCAGCCTTTACCAAAGTGTTGTAGGGTACGATACAATTGCAACAACAAAAATTTAAATAAAGTATTGAACTTGTTCAAGTTGTTAACTCTCACCAATTGAATTATGATATAAATGCAAAGAAAAAAAATACATAATTTATTGAAATAATAAGATATTGTTTTCCCAATTAAGTTCAAACAGTGAATATATAAAAACATGAAAAATATAGTGCTGAAAAAAAAAATAAGATTTATTTGTCTTTGAAGTGTTGTAAGCTGGCGGAATCAGTTCGATTTCTATTATCAACAGTCACTTCTGTTTATTGGTACACCAGAAAGTTCAACATTTATTTCTTCTTTTCAGACATAAAAATTAATATCATTTTGGTTTAAAAATATTCTAATTAAAGTATTTAGGTAATATAATCACATTTTTAAATATTAAATCCATAGGACTGTATAATGACAAAAGTTGCAACAGTGTTTTAAAAATATTCCTCACATGAAGAATTCAACGCCCCGAGTGAGGCCTGAACCCACATCGATGAGGGGCAAGTGATTTGAAGTCAGCGACCTTAACCACTCGGCCACGGCCCTGATGATGAATAAGACTTAGATACAAGACACCATAAAATGCTTTCGTTGAAGGTTCTGTGTTCACTGACATTCGGGTCCATGCTAGTTATCCCGTCCTATTGTATTCTGGGACCTCCAGTGCCTTTTTTAACTGTCGCTTAACGAATTGAAACTGATGACTGATCTACCCGAACGCCACTTTTCACAGAATGGTATTACAATTATTACATTTCATGAGTACATATAATAGAGTACAGAAATTAATTCTTTCACCTCTTCGGTTACATTCTGCATCTTCTGTACATCTGCCTAAAGATAACAGTACTTTTTTAAGACATACACCATCGATCAGCCTTTCTCCACTTAAGTTACATTCTGTTCAGTCATTTTATATTCCACGTACTAGTTTAAATTATCCAGCTGTTTTTCGTAATAATCTACGTATTTGTCTATCACCTTTAACTTCTACTATACTGAAGAAATATAAAATTAAACATACAAATTTTCCACAGAGATATAGAGAGTACCGTTCTATTAACAAATGCAATTCTAAGAGGTGCGGTTGTTGCAATCATTTATCGCACAGGTCGACAATTACCTCAAACGTTAACGGCAGAACTTTTAATGTGGTACTTAATTCTGACGTTGATTGAAATACGTCCCACATGATATATGTACTGACTTGAAACGCACCCAATTGTGGTATTCAGTATGTTGGCCAAACTGGGCGTTTTTTTAAAAATTCGTTTCCGTGAACATTCATACAAAATGCGAAGTCGGAACAAGTTTACTACATTTTTATACCAACACTTTCGGAAATCTGGCCATACATTTGATCAGGTAACATTGCAGCCAGTAGAGCAAATCGTATATGATACAAATTCCACATCTAGTTTTAAAATTAAAGCCAGACATGTAGCAGAATTCAAATGGATTAAAAAGTTATAGTCACCGTTTCCGTTGGGCTTAAATGATAATATTTATCAGGAAGGTAATATCTCTAAAAACCCTGATATCGATATCTTTTCTATTTTAAATATTAGGAAACGGAAATCCAGGTCTCACGGAATTAGACGAAATGGTAATGTTAAGCGCAAATCTAAAATCAATATATCTGTTGCAGACCTCGATTTAATTCTTTCAAACTCTGGTAGACATTCAATGCTTTCTCGTCTTACATCTTTATCTGTTCAGTCTCTTAAAAAGCTGGACGAGGAAGCGGACCAGTATGTTTTTCAAACAGATCCGTTTTACACTGTATCATATCTTATTCAAAGTTACACACAACATGTTCTCCGTCCACATATTGACATCCAATCTGACCATGAGAGACATTTTCTTAAAATTTATTTCATGAATAAAGGTATTGACTTCATCGATGTACCCAGTATATTTCGTGATAAACGTGTCATTGATTCTGTGCCTAAATATTTCAGAAACTCCGAAGTTCCTATTATTTGTTATAAATATAAAACACCTGTAAGAAATGTTATATTCAATTACAATAAAATTGTTTCCGACTTAGATGTTCAAACAAATACCCCTTCTTACTGCGAATGTAAAAACTCAAAAGTTTGCTATTCAGATGCAGGTTATGTCATCACTGGTAATTTTGATATTATTAAAGACAAACGTATTCGTAATTTATTCTTTAAAGGACCTAAATATAGAATTTCTTCAACTATTGATTTTAATGCTTGTCGTGGTCAGATTGCGAAATCCATCGAAACCTTCTGTGTTAAATGGTGCCGTCGTGAGAATGCTGATCCCAATGCATTAACGTCTTGGAAACGAAATATTTTTAACATTGTTGATTCTCGAATATAATTTTATCAAACTAATGAACACCTACTTCCACCAAAACCCAAGTTTACTTTAAGACATTTGAGAAAAGAAATCCAAGAATTTCATTCTAAGTATGTCTTAGTTCCAGCAGACAAGGCGGCCAACAATATTATCATCATTTGACGCCTACGTTATATTAATGTTTTACAAAACGAACTAAATAGCACTAAAACTTATACACTGAGTCCTTCTGTTGAAAATAAGTTGGTCACTGATCACATCACTGAAGTTTCTAATTTAAAAGTTCGTATAGACGATCAACAAATTAAACTACCGACAATGTACTGGATTCCTAAATTGCATAAACAACCATATAAAGCTCGCTTCATTGCTAATTCAAGCTCTTGTACAACTACAAATATTTCAAAACTATTAACATCATGTCTAACTGCTGTGAAAGCCCACGTGGAAAGATACTGCGATAAAGTATACGAAAACTCTGGTAAACACTTATTTTGTTCGATTAAAAATTCTGGCGAAATCCTGGATAAGTTTAAAATTAATAATTACAAGGTTTCTACAGTCAGTGCATAAGATTTTTCTACTTTGTATACCACTTTGCCACATAACTTAATAAATGACAAATTAACTGCCCTAATTCAAAAGACTTTTGCCAGAGAGAATGCTACATTTCTCGCTTGCAATTTTGATAAAGCTTTTTTTACTAGCAATATTATTAAACATAATACAATGTGGACCTGTGACGAAGTTTGTAAAGCCCTTTCCTTTTTATTGAACAACATTTACATCAGGTTTGGGAATGCAGTTTTTAGACAAATTGTTGGTATTCCCATGGGAACAAATTGTGCACCCCTTGTCGCAGATTTGTTTTTGTATTGTTATGAAAGAGACTTTATGTTGAGCCTTTCTCCAGATACGCAGGCAGATATTATAACTGCATTTAATAATACATCACGCTATCTGGATGATATTCTTAATATGGATAATCCGTTTTTTGGTCATTTGGTGGGTACTATTTATCCTAGGGAGCTTCAGTTAATTAAAACTAACAATTCGGATACTGATGCTTCATTTTTAGATTTACATCTCTCTATTTATGACAATATTATACATACCAAAATTTATGACAAGAGGGATGATTTTAATTTTAGTATTGTAAATTTTCCCCATTTGGATGTGGATGTACCTCAGGCTACATCTTATGGGGTATATATTTCTCAATTAATTCGGTTTGCTAGAGCGTGTAGTCATGTCAAGCATTTCAATGAACGTAATCAATATATTACAAGTAAACTTCTTCAGCAAGGCTACCGTTATTACAAATTGCGTAAATATTTTGCTAAATTTTACTATCGTAATTCTGATTTAGTTTTAAAATTCAATAGTAATTTAAAGACACTTCTGCGAGAAGGTATTTCTAAACCCGTTTTTTATGGAGATGTGGTTTACAAACTTCGTAAGATATTGGGTCATGGTAATTTTCCAAATGTATTTGGTAAAATTATAAAACGTTTTATTAAAAGAGGTTACGACCCAAATGGTTTGAGACATACCGCATGTTTAGTGTTCAACCCGTTTACAGTTGGACACTACGCTTCCCTCTTTGATTTTGTCTGACGGAAGAGGGGGAGGATTCTATGATAAGCAGTTTATAAATCCTACCAGGACTGAACTGTTTTGATATTTGTCTTCTGGCCTGTTTCGTCGGGCCCTTAAGGGTGTTTCTCTTGTTGCTCTGTCTTCTGAAAAGGCATTGAGTACATACGGTTTTGGTTCTTAAGGTTTGCTTTTTATGTATTTATACACGAGCATTTTTGTGTTTTACATGCCATGCCTTTTTGTTTCCATTACGTGTGTAAGAGATTCACCTGGAGGGGATTACTTTTATTTACACTGTCCCGTGTCTTTGGAACATGGTGGGGGTAAGAGTGAGGTTGGGTGCGCACCATAAACCGGTTTAAGCTCCCCAGTGGTGTTTTTGCCACTGACCGTTCCAAGGCGGTGCCCCACTGTGTTCCTTTGTTTGTTCGTTTTGTCCTGATGTGTTGGCTTTGTGTGTGTGTGTGTGTTCCTTTGTTTGTTCGTTTTGTCCTAATGTGTTGGCTGTGTGTGTGCGTGTGTGTGTGTGGTGCACGCGTCTGCGTGCTGTGGGTTTCGTTTTGAGGAGGCTGCGTTTTTGGTACGTGGCATTCCCTGTTTGATATTTGTCTTTGTTCTTTAGAAATATCATAGAAACGACACGTATTTCTTTGCCATCATCTAGTGCCCTGCAAATATCGCTGTACAAATAAAACTACCTGGTTAGTCGTTTAATCGCCTCAGACAAAAGGTTACTGATAGGATGTTAATTTGTTATGTTCTATCATAAAAGTTATATATTTGATATTGTACACAATGTTCTAACATAGCTAAGAAGGATACAGACTGATATATTTGGTTAATGCCATCAAGCTCATCTCGAGTTGTTTGGATGATGAGAATGGGCGCGATACTACATTTTTTAATTTTATGTAAGTGTCTATTTTTTTCGTCAACACTGGTCTGGCTATAGAAGTATTTATTTCAAGCATTTGCTTTCTAAAGATTTGACGACGCAAGTCCTAAGTAATTGGTGTTGGAACAAAGATTGCTGGATTAAACTTAGGACTGGTTTTTGTGTGATCTTTAACATTTTTTAGATCTTAAGCCATCGTCTGACAGTTAAAGAATTGATTTTCGTTTATTTTACTTAAAAAAAAATATCAAAAAGCTATAAAATAAACACAACAAATGTTCTAGTATATTTACTTACTATTTTGTTAACTCTTTTTACTTATTTACAACATAACCTCATAAGGAAAAACTGGTAGCTTTTATTGAGAAAATATTTCAAAGAGAAATCGTTTTATGTTTTATTTTGCATGTAACGAAGTTAGGAAATATTATGTGTGAAGTTTCCATCTAAGCCATAGTTATGCTTTAGAAATATTAAATGTAAGGGTTTTTTGCCATTTTCAAAGTGAAAAGGGGGAAACAATTCTGTCAAAAGAAATGTCATTATTTTGGGACCATATATGATAACTTGTAGTTATGATCCTTTCAAATTCTTTGCAAGTTTCAAAGCAATGCCATTTGTTTGAGAGATGCTTAAAGCAAACGTCGTTTGTTTTTGTTTTTTTGTTGTTTTTTGAGTAATTATCTGAGTCAAAACGTTTAGTAAAACTGCCAAAATTACATGCAAAGTTATAAAACTTATAATGTAAACTAATACATCTGCGGATGTCTCTAAATTGCTTTTTGTACTTTTAGCATGTGTAAATGTTGAGTTCTGCTCAACCCGGGGCTAGAGGGCGTGGACGGTAGCATGCATTTCCACTACCGCTCAATCAAACCGAGCCTGCAACATTTTCGTTTTTGTCGTGTTGAGCGACCTGTGAAGTTTCCACTTTTCTCTATTTTACATTGTAATGTCTAATACTTATGTGAAATTTAAAAAAAATGCTTTAATAGGCTTCTTACATATCGAAAGACATGTCAGTTATGGAACAATTTACAAATGAAAAGCGCATATAATTTGTTAAAACAGAAGTCAGAGTTCTTGAATCTGGTTTGTGAACGTGTGTTATGATCCTACCAATAAATTGCAAGTTTCAATTTAATATCAGTGCTGGTTCCCTAGCAGATACGGGGCATGATGGGGCAGGACTTGAACAGGGTCGCACGGAACAAAGTAATTACTATATAGCCCCCACCTCATATAAAGTAATTTGAAGAAACTTCTTAAAAGAGGTTACGTACCAATTACTTTTAGACTTGCTGCGTGATTAGTGTTCGTATCGTCTCCATTTCGGCTTATCTCTTCCATGCACCTGCTTACATTATACAGGTGTAAATATTTAGGTGATTAACATTTTGATCATGTATTGATCGATATTACAATCAGTGAGTGGGTTTGGCGTGAATCGGTTGTCTATCTTTGTGTTCTCTCAAATACACCTATCCAACAAGAATCTATTTTAATCAAATTTGTATATGATACATGTCACTTTGACCTTGAATTTTTACTGAAGTAAGTGTTTTCTTTACACTACAAGAAGTCAAACGAATAAAAGACATTATAGCCTTACTCATGCGGTATATCAGGTTTGCTGATTTTATGATTGCCGCCCCTCGGCAGGACAGTGACAGTTACAAGCTATCACGCTGTCCCTAAACGTACTAATATTTGCAATAAAGAAAATTATGGGTTATTGTTATTGAAATTTTATGATGTTTTCAGAAAACGAAAGTTAATAAATTTACAATACTTGGAGTACGTATTTTGTAAGAATTTTGACACTCAAATAAAACAACATCAGATTAATAAATAACTTTTATGAATTTCACATCTTCTAAACAAAGAACATAGGTAGTTGCAATTGTGTCATCAGACAAAACGTATTGTCCCAAACAGAATAATATATCTTAAAGCCTATTTTTAATCTTTATATTATTTGGAATATATCTATGAAAAGCAAAAGTCTGAAGTGTAAAAACTTATAAATTTTAGTTTGACTTTTACTATGAATAAAATTATATATAAGGCTGGTAGATCAACTAACTTGGAAATGCTAAATAATACACACCACTAATTCGGAAACAATATGCGTGTATATGTCAAAGCAAATTTATATGCCGTTCGACATGTAAATGTTTTCTACCTAAGCACCGTTTTGTTATTATTGTTTCCTACCCACGATTCCCAACACTGCAACTTCGCTGTATATAATTTTCAAGATGACATTCGATAAAAAAAATGCTGAGGCCTGCCCTTTTTAAACAGATAAGACTGGTTTAAAATTCGTATTAATTGAAATGCTCATGTCCTCTTGAAAAAGACACGCTTTGAAAGACAATGAAGATTGACACGTAGTGATGTTGTTGTAACGTCATCAAGTTTCGCAGACGTCATTAGATTAAGCATGAATTTACGCAGGATTATTGTGTAACTCGTTAAAATCACTGAAAAGACATGAAATAAAAATATAATTCGCTGGCCCGAATTTAGAACTGTTTACTGGAGACACAACTTAACGGCGTAGGCGCCATGTAGGGAAAATACAGAAATGGTTAAGCTCCTACTGAAAAGATATGGGGTCTCATTTTTCTGTATATACTTATTCTTATCACAGTAAAACACAATAAATATACGTTGAAAGAATATACGTTGAAAGATCTGCCTTTATTCCTAATTTTCATAGCAAGAGAAACCAACGTCAAGCTAACTGAACATTTCGGAACGAAAAACTTATGCGAGAAGAAATACCGGTCGTGTTTGGGTTTTCCCGTCGAATCGGCATTTAAATTTTTTGATTAAGCCTTTTTATATATGTTTGAATATTATTAGTTACACTGCTTGTCGGTGACAGGATACGGGATATACGCTGTCGAGGAAATCGATATCAGGCGAGAGCGAAGCTCGAGCCTGATATGGATTTTCGAGACAGCGTATATCCCGTATCCTGTCACCGACAAGCTGTGTAACGATTTTATCTTGCCGACTACCCTTTACCTACATGCTATAATCTAATAGTTTGTAAATTAACAAAGCGGCAGCCATTTTCTTAATCAAAATTCATATCTGAAATGTACTAGCAGGATATGGAATATATCCTGTCTCCACGTGACGTCTATTGACCAATAGAAATGCAAGAAACTTGTAGGAGGCAAGATAAATTTGAATATTTGAACATTCTATTTCCGTAATAAGCCATTTCTGGCCCATGACCATTTTCAAAACATGTTAACATATACAATAAATACTAGTATGACATGCAGGTCAGATGACGAACAGAAACACTTTTAAAATACTACGTTAGCATCAGAACATTATATACAACATTTACAGGGAGAGACAATAATGAGCTATATAATATTATATAAAATTATTCAATAGCTTCTTCTTTTAAATGCTTTATATACATAAGCAGCTAGCGATCTTAAATATGCTGTGTTTTCACTTGTTACTAGTTCTATGAATATAACAAAATTTGGATGAATTCTAAAATAATGTTTAATGTATTGTTTTCTTAGATCTTTGTAAAGTTCACATTCACATACGAAATGATATTCATCTTCAACAGTATTACATATATTGCATTTACGTTCATTGAAAATTGTACTAGGACTTTTCCAACGTCCAGTTTCCACTTCTAACCTATGTGAAGATAATCGAAGTTTGGTTAAAGACACTGATTCTGGTATGCAAGGTATGTGGCCTATGGTCTGCGTATTGGCGGTAAGAGCCAATATACAAGACTGGACGATTGATAGACTTGCTTCTGTTTATCATATTAAGCTTCTGTATAGCCACTGTGCAGTACATAGATTGCATGTGATATTTTCACCTTTATAGCAAACCCGTTCTCACTTTTATAACGAGTTTAGAAAACCTGATTTAATTGGGACTAAACAAACAAAGTGACAAAATACAACAGCATATTTATTTTTCAATTAATCAAGCTTTATAACAATTATATCTTATTATTGCTTAATTCTTATAAAACAATTCATCCATAAAAGAAAATGCATTCAGAGAACTTTTTAAAAAATAATGAATAATTTATGTATAAATAAATGATGTGTATTTTGAAAAATGATATCTGTTTATTGCTGGATTTTATTATGAGGGTCCATATTTTTTTTTCATTTATTGAAAATGCAACTGAGCGCTTCTTCAATTTCTAATAAAATCAAGCAATATTCAATTTTTCTGTTTTTATTTTGTTACTTAGATAAAAAGATCATGATTGATTAATAATTGAAGAAAATGCTTGTCATTTCTCTTATTGAGCTTTAAATAATTATTTCATTAAATAAAGGTGAGAGTTTTCTAAAATGGTGAGAATTGTTTTGATGCAAGAATTATAATTTGTTTGGTCAGGACATTACTCGATCATCAACAAGAATGAGCAATTACAATAAGTATATTATCAATTAAAATAATTTTGTGCATAATGTGAAAAAAAGCTGCATATCAATCAGTGAAATGTATAGCACGGGAAATAACCAATTATCTTTACATATCAATAAAAAAAATTATGATCCTCTGACATGGACTACAGGTCAAGTCTACAGGGGTTTTATGGACCCTTATCAGACTGGACCAGACAGGATTCTGTTTATTGGGGATTAAAATGTCTGGCTTTTAGCGGGGAGTGGGGGTGGGGGCACTTATATAGGAGATTTTCTTTGCCTTTAAAGCAACTCTGTATTTATAAACATTAACAATACTTAGGTACGATTTGAACTCAAAACTAGCAATATTGCGATAAAACAATGCCCTTGAGGACTCTTCTAATTTTGTATTCCAATTCTGTATGTATATGTCCTTTATTCTTTGCTCGAAATTATATAAGAACAGTTTTTGATTACAATCACCTTGGCTTAGCCATATATCATAAAAACTCAGAGGTAGACAATAGTGTCTTAATATTGGAAACCCAGTTTGCTTGTCCTAAATCTGACTCTCTTTTCAATAATTTATAAATAACCTTAACATATTGGTTATGAGAAGTATTGCATATCTTTATCCAATATTTTACTATATCTATTTGTCTTTTAACAGATAAGGGTAATCTACCTAAGTCACCATACACAAAACTGTTTTGTGTGCTAATTTTAACACCAAGTTGTCGCTTGCAAAAATTTAAATGAATTCTCCCAACAGCAGTACCTTTGTTAAAACCCCATACCTCAGACGAATAATTAGTTTATCAAATAAGTCAAAAATATGAATTAACGGTATTTTAGTAAACTTATACATATACTTATTTAACATAAAAATAGCTCTCAGTGCTTGACCAGATAACATTTTATCTGTTTCATTATATGCTCCATCAGAAGTAAAAATAACCCCTAAGTATTTAAACTTGCTGACTATTTCTAAACGCAAACCGTTATAATAAACATTTACATTTTCTGGAAGTCTACCACCTCTTCTAAAAACAACAACTTTTTTTGTATATTTACCGTTAGTTTCCATTTGCTGCAATAATTATGTAAAATATCTAAAGCCTTTTGGAGTCCCTCTGCAGTTTTAGAAAACAGGACTATGTCATCGATATAGTTTATATATAATAAATAGATATATAGTAAATATATTTGACATTGCTGCTCGAGATAATTATATGATTACCGGTCAAAATACTGGCATAACACGTCTGTACAGGCTTGATTAGGATACCATATCCTTACGGCTGTTTAGTACGTACGAAAGAACTTCAAAGGACAACAATTTTGTAATTAACGCCAAGACAGACAACGCTCTTTTGGTAGTCATTGTCAGGTTGCTCGAAAACGATACGTGATAGAAAAGATCAGGAACGGGTTTTAAGTATATATCATACGATGCTTTCGTTCATACGAGAGAAAAAATAGCATGCAGGAGCTTGCACAGATTATTCCACCAGTGTAGAATCACCACACTGCTCCTTATGGTAAAATTAGACCGGCTGAAAAAAATCAATACTAGAATTGATATGATGTATTAAAGTATGGTATGACATGTTTTGTTTCAATGGTTAATGTCGTTTTAAAAACTTTGCAGTTTTAATGTAGTTATTTGTTAAAACCAGATATCAATAACTGATGCCGCAAACCTGGGACAAATACTTAACATGTGATGGAAATAATATTTTCGCGAGAAGTTAAATAGTTTTACTCTATGATTAAAGTTTTTTGTGGTATTTTTTGTTTGTTTGTTTTATCTGTCGTGGGGTGCGACGGTCATTTATATCTTACCAGACGCGTGCGGGGTTTAAAAGTCTGACTGTTGCATTTAATCTTTTTGCATTGGTGTACTATGATTATCCATATCTGATTTCCAAGTTCTGTTCATCTATATTATCTACTTATGTAAATATCGATTCACATTTTCCCTAGATTTAAATATATAAACATTCAATGGAATACAGAATGCTTTTAATGAGCAGGGAAACCGTCTGTGATAGAGCTTGAAAGTTTTATTCATTTAACGTGATATTAACTTTAACTTGATTGCATTAGTTATAGGATGGCAAAACAAAATGTTAAAACATGTTCCCGTTTACAAAACCATTTGTCAGGGTAAGCAAAATGAAATTTCATGTGCGTACCCTGGCTCTTTTTTCCTTCCTCATATTTCTTAATTTAGCTTTAAGGAATGTACATTATAGGGAAACGGAACAACAGAATCAAAATAGCAACCGGAATTTTCCAATATATTCATGGCAGAACAAAACCGTTGTGACGACAATTAATCATTACAGTTCCGAGAATGTGTTGTATTTCACAAGGAATATTTTCGACAATTTTTCTGGAGAAACGAAATCAACCATAGGACAAAAGATTATTTTATTTTTCAACGAACCTGAATACATAAGAAAATTGGCTAAGAAGGATGCAGTTTATAATGATTGCGAATATAAAAACTGCATAATTTCACATGATAAGAATAAACTGTTGATCGCAAATGCCGTCATATTTTACATAGGGATTAGAAATGAACGAATGGGAAAAGAGCCACCAATTAACATGAAACAACGTAATCCAAACCAGGCATGGATATTTACCACAGTAGAACCTCCAGAACATTTCTATAATACTGATTACCAGTCAAAATTTTGGCATAATACGATGAACTGGTCAAGTCTATACATGCTTGATTCGGATATACCAAATCCTTATGGCTGTTTAGTACGAACGAATGAACTACTTTCAAATGACTATGATCTTGTTTATAATGCCAAGACACGCAATGCTCTCTGGATGGTCAGCCATTGTCAGGTTGCTAGTGCTCGAAGACGATATGTGATAGAAATGACAAAGAACGGGTTTGATGTAGATATCTTAGGAGGCTGTGGAACAGATGGGAGAAAAGTCAGCATGCAAGAGTTTGCACAAATTGTTCCTACCTATAAATTCCTCTTAGCGTTTGAAAACTCGTTTTGTATTGATTATATATCTGAAAAGTTTTTTCAATATTACAATTCAAGTTGGATTATTGTTGTAAGAGGTGGTGCAAATTATAAGCGTTTACTTCCTTATAAGACTTACATAAATACGGCGATGTTTTCTAATGTATCCACTTTAGTGGATTTCCTTTCAAATCTTGCTAACGACAGGGATAAATATATTGAATTTCTTCGCAATAAAGACAGGTACGTAAGCATCCGCTGGCCTGGAAACAGAAACTGTGAAATCTGCAGGCGATTGAACAATTTATCAAACTATGTAAAATCATACACAACACTTGATAAATATCTAACTATTGATCAGTGCTTCCAGCCAAGTGACTTATAAGTTGAATTTGTTCTAAATGTAAGCAAACAGTTGGTGTTTATAATTCCGATTCAATGAATATACCACAGAATGTTACAATTTCTGTCTTTGTTCAAATACATGTACGTTGAGTATTCTGCAAAATATGCACCCGTTTAAATTGAAATCCTATTTGGGATGGCATTTGTATCTGTATATCTTGTTTCCTATACACTTTGTTCTCATATTTGTTTCGTTCATGTCTTCATTGATTGGCTTTGATGCGACATATAAAACTAAGTATTAACATTGATTGGACTCAACGACAAGGAATTTTAAAGCCATTATGTCACCTAACTCTTGACTTTTTGCCTCGAGATCCCGTTGTTGAGCAAGTTCAATTTCAAGCAACACCGACCAGCCCCTATCCAACCGCTCTCATTTTACTATATAAATTTCGACTTTTGCTCCGCTCCCCGTCATTTTAATACCTTAACTCTCGTAGTTTTGTTCGTGGACCCCGACAAACGAATATTAAATGCCCTAACTCGAAGGTTCATAAAGTGAAATCATGAGTAAAAGCCCTAATAAGCGTTTTTACGCCAAGACGCTGTCATTTCTATCTGCGAGATTCGGATTTGTCCGGCTAAGTTAGTCTAGTTCTTTTGGAATAGAAAATCTGGCTGTTTAATGTGCAAGGTGGATAGCAGTGATCTACGCAAAGCCATTTTTCATAGGAAGAATCAGTACTGGTCTTTTAGGTTACAATAAGTCAGAGGTCAAATAATTAATAAATCCTAAGTAACTGTACTATACTGTGAACGAATCCAAATGTCAAAATTCAATCGTTTACTTACTACGTTTTCAAATCCTTTTAGTTGCATTAATAAATACGTATATATGTAATTTTATATCAGGTGTATGACTTCACTAATAATAGCAAAAAATATGTTACATTAAATTCGTAAATTTCTTTATTGTCAGGCAAACGATCAAAACTTTCTTGTGGCATTTAACATGTACAAATCGATGTAATACAAAATGATTAATAGCTTTACATCTGGAAATATGCACTCATTCTTTCACTAACACTGAACTAAAAAATTCCTTAAAGAGTGTACACATGTTGCGATGAAAACCTGAAAATCTACCAATTCACACTTTAAAAATAGCATTCTCAATCCGGCTAGCGTTTGGACGCAAAATTGCTAAATCCCACAGATAGTACTATAGTCACTTCGTAGGAACCACCATGTTGCACTCATTTATTTCTTACATTTTTGTTGTAGGATATCATTATCGTAACTGCCACGGCTCAATGAATATACATTCAGTTTCTCTCCCTATAATGTTCTATATAAGTAAACTGCTCATTACATGGTATATATAAATTTCTTTGAAGTTTATCAATAATTCAGGAAGATAATAACAAAATAATTAAGTTTAGGGTTAGAAAGTTTATTGTGTATGAAACTTTACAGTATAACTTCACAATATAAGTATTCAAAGACTTTTAAGCATGTATAACTATAGCATACCGTATGTAGCGTCTTACTACGTCAGAATATGTCAGAGTTTGGGATGTATGCCTCGATTTCTTTTCAAAATAATATGATAATGTTATTGACTATGATTCCTCTATGGTAAAGGCAAGCAGCATGTTTTGTGCTACTCATTTTACGTTCCGAAGAGTTCCAAAACATTCAGTATCACATTTTAATTTACGCGTATATGAGAAAAAATAGATAATAAATAAATAAAAACTTCCTTTGAGTTATTGTTTCAAGTTTCTATGCATGATTCATACAATATCAGGTTTAAATAATAAAATGTTTCTCTCTCTAAGGAGTTGTTGATGTTATTTTGCAAATCATGGCCATGTTGTTAATTCGTCTGCCTTATCATTTCAGCGTAACAGATAAATGGGAGTTGCATTCGAGACAGAACCTGAAAGCTAACAATCACTCCTACCCTATTAAGCGGAGAACAATGCCGAATGGGTAAACAGTACATAAATTTTGCGAAAAAAATATTAAATATAAAAATGCTAAAGATACAACAGGCCACTGAAGGGGCCGTTATGATTCAAACAAGTCGTATCAAAAGGTAGCAAAGTTCGACGAAAAATCAAAGCAGCTACTTAAATTTGCACTGAAACGTTTAAACGTTGAAGGAACACATGATCATGTCTTACACTACTTCCCTCCGGATGTTCTGGAACGTCGAATTTCCTTCATACCAGAAATGATTAAGACCAATAAGGAAGGCAAACGAGCAACACTTGTGTGAACAATCTGTACATACTATACTCCTGAAGCTCCCGTGTTCCCAACTCTGTCAATTAAACAGAAAAAAAGTATGAAACTCATTTCATGGAATACTGAAGGTCTTAAAATGTTGGATGATGTAAACCAAGGGAAAACAACGTTAGATACTCGCAGCAGTCACGTGGATGTGCACGCAACTAAACACACACAGCGCGCGCGAGCGCGCGTAGACAAACAACGCAGGCAAGAAAAACAGATGCTGCAGTATTAAGAAATAATGTTTATAGTCAGTATGCCGAATGCAAATTAGCTACCTAACCTCAAATTATAGTACGCAAAAATGCATAAAAAGGCTCTACAACATGTACCTTAATTGAAATAGAATGCAACTTTGTCATCATTGCATTTTGACATATTCAAGATGACCACCAAGATGGCCGCCGAAAATGCAAATACGACATATGTCCTAAATTACATGAGATTAGGAATATTAATGTATGTATTTTTCTTATTTCGTTAGAGGTAATACGATAAACATCAACTCTTTATTTCACAGAACTAAATCATTTGAAAAATCCAAAGTGGCTGTCAAGAAAATGGCCGTCAAATCTAATAACTGAATATGTTTATAACGCTTCAAATGTTTCATCAACAATTTTGTAAAAAAGAGATGGATAATGGATGTTCTTTGAATTCAAAAACATTGTGATTTAAACACAAAATGTGGAAACATGATATGAGCCGTGCCATGAGAAAATCAACATAGTGGCTTTGCGACCAGCATGGATCCAGACCAGCCTGCGCATCCGCGCAGTCTGGTCAGGATCCATGCTGTTCGCTTTTAAAGCCTATTGGAATGGAGAAACTGTTAGCGAACAGCATGGATCCAGACCAGACTGCGCGAATGCGCAGGCTGGTCTGGATCCATGCTGGTCGCAAAGCCACTATGTTGATTTTCCCATGGCACGGCTCATATGATTTGTGACAGAGACTTGGAGTAAAAATCGCTTATTAGGGCTTTTACTCATGTTTTCACTGTATGAACCTTCGCATTAGGGCACTTAATGTTGTCGGGGTTCGCAAACAAAACTACGAGTTAAGGTATTAAAATGACGGATAGCGAAACGATAGTTTGACGTGTAATTTATAATAGGTCTGTCAGAATCACTTAAATCATCATCTGTATGACTGCGTATCTCATCTATATCCTTCGTCCGTCTATGTTACAGTTACAGGTTTGATAGCAGTTACAGAATATTGTGCAGGCGAGTTGAACTATTGAGAAACAACAGCGAGATGCTAAAATGATTGTTCTGATGCACAGTCACAACAGATAAGCTGCAGGAAACATACTGGCGCCAGGGAAGGGAGTGGCTTCCGAGGTAGTCATCGGAACAGACCTATTCAAGTTTGGATCCATGCTCAATTCAAAACTGATAGCATCAAAATGTGGAGGGACTATGTCCAAAGCACTCCTCTATATGCATGTCCGTGTAGGGGTGCTCATTTAACATTCTCATAGAACGTGTCTGACGTAGGTGATAAAGATTGTAGTTTGGGGATATTTTGAATTGTTTTCATTCCCACGTTTGATATCCAAACGTCATATCTGTCGGACTTCAGCTCCTCTCATTCCATAACAAGCTGCAACGAAACAGACCGCTGTGAAAGTCGATGGCGGAAACAGGATTCCGTAAAAGAGCACTGATACAGGTATGCATGTGGAGGAGTGCTTTGGAGCCAGACTCTTCAACTTTTGATGCTGCTAGATTTGGATCCAACTCTTTGTGGCTTGTACCTACGACAATACCAGAAGACAAACCCCCAGTGCTGGCATTTTCTGAAGCCTGAAACTGATTTATTTGATTAAACGTCTATTTCTATACACTGATATATTTCATGACATTGCATATTAGCAAACCTTAAAATATTTACGAAACCATGTAAAACCTCAAATAGAATTAAAATTGTCATGCAGTACAAAGTCCACTACTAGAAGGCACCTAATTTTCTCTACTGCAGTATTGTTAATGAACTGATATCTGTCAATGATGTATGAACAATTGTGTAGCAAATCGCACCTGTATTTTCATATGGATTTTTTGGGGCCAGTGATAAAAAAGTTATAAGTTATTGATACTAACAACAAAAGGAAGTTAATCCAAAAATTCTATATAATATAAGTCCACAAAAGAACTCTTTACCAGGTAGAGATAAGTTAAAATACACCTAAAAAGTGGATGTAACATGCATGCTGTAAGTGGTCTCGATTTTTCCCTACGACCAGTAATAAAAAGGTTACAGTATAAGCTATTGTCCATGCTAGTTATCCCGTCCTATTGTATTCTGGGACCTCCAGCGCTTTTTAAACTGTCGCTTAACATTTTCACTTAACAAATTGAAACTGATGACTGTTCTACCCGAACGCCACTTTTCACAGAATGGTATTACAAGTATTCCATTTCATGAGTACATATAATAGAGTACCGAAATTAATTCTTTCACCTCTTCGGTTACATTCTGCATCTTCTGTTCATCTGCCTAAAGATAACAGTACTTTTTTAAGACATACACCATCAATCAGCCTTTCTCCACTTAAGCTACATTCTGTACAATCATTTTATATTCCACGTACTAGTTTAAATTCTCCAGCTGTTTTTCGTAATAATCTACGTATTTGTCTATCACCTTTAACTTCTACTATACTGAAGAAATATAAAATAAAACATACAAATTTTCCACAGAGATGTACAGAGTACCGTTCTATTAACACATGCAATTCTAAGAGGTGCGGTTGTTGCAATCATTTATCGCACAGGTCTACAATTACCTCAAACGTTAACGGCAGAACTTTTAATGTGGTACTTAATTCTGACGTTGATTGAAATACGTCCCACATGATATATGTACTGACTTGAAACGCACCCAATTGTGGTATTCAGTATGTTTGCCAAACTGGGCGATCTTTAAAAATTCGTTTCCGTGAGCATTCATACAAAATGCGTAGTCGGAACAAGTTTACTACATTTTTATACCAACACTTTCGTAAATCTGGCCATACATTTGATCAGGTAACAATGCAGCCAGTAGAGCAAATCGTATATGATATAAATTCCACATCTAGTTTTAAAATTAAAGCCAGACATGTAGCAGAATTCAAATGGATTAAAAATTTACAGTCACCGTTTCCGTTGGGCTTAAATGATAATATTTATCAGGAAGGTAATATCTCTAAAAACACTGGTATCGATATCTTTTCTATTTTAAATATTGGGAAACGTAAATCTAGGTCTCATGGAATTAGACGAAATGGTAATGTTAAGCGCAAATCTAAAATCAATATATCTGTTGCAGACCTCGATTTAATTCTTTCAAACTCTGGTAGACATTCAATGCTTTCTCGTCTCACATCTTTATCTGTTCAGTCTCTTAAAAAGCTAGACGAGGAAGCGGACCAGTATGTTATTCAAACAGATCCGTTTTACACTGTATCATATCTTATTCAAAGTTACACACAACACGTTCTCCGTCCACATATTGACACCCAATCTGACCATGAGAGACATTTTCTTAAAATTTATTTCATGAATAAAGGTATTGACTTCATCGATGTACCCAGTATATTTCGTGATAAACGTGTCATTGATTCTGTGCCTAAATATTTCAGAAACTCCGAAGTTCCTATTATCTGTTATAAATATAAAACACCTGTAAGAAATGTTATATTCAATTACAATAAAATTGTTTCCGACTTAGATGTTCAAACAAATACCCCTTCTTACTGCGAATGTAAAAACTGAAAATTTTGCTATTCAGATGCCGGTCATGTCATCACTGGTAATTTTGATATTATTAAAGACAAACGTATCCGTAATTTATTCTTTAAAGGACCTAAATATAGAATTTCTTCAACTATGGATTTTGATGCTTGTCGTGGTCAGATTGCGGAATCCATCGAAACTTTTTGTGTTAAATGTTGTCGTCGTGAGAATGCTGATCCCAATGCATTAACGTCTTGGAAACGAAGTATTTTTAACATTGTTGATTCTCGTATAAAATTTTATCGAACTAATGAACACCTACTTCCACCAAAACCCAAGTTTACTTTAAGACATTTGAAAAAGGAAATCCAAGAATTTCATTCTTATGTCTTAGTTCCAGCAGACAAGGCGGCCAACAATATTATCATCAATTGACGCCTATATTATATTAATGTTTTACAATACGAACTAAATAGCACTAAAGCTTATACATTGAGTCCTTCTGTTGAAAATAATTTGGTCACTGATCACATCACTGAAGTTTCTAATTTAAAAGTTCGTATAGACGATCAACAAATTAAAGTACCAACCATGTACTGGATTCCTAAATTGCATAAACAACCATATAAAGCTCGCTTCATCGCTAATTCAAGCTCTTGTACAACTACAAATATTTCAAAACTATTAACATCATGTCTAACTGCTGTGAAAGTCCACGTGGAAAGATACTGCGATAAAGTATACGAAAACTCTGGTAAACACTAATTTTGGTCATTAAAAATTCTGGCGAAATCCTGGATAAGTTTAAAATTAATAATTAAAAGGTATCTACAGTCAGTACATACGATTTTTCTACTTTGTATAATACTTTACCACATAACTTAATAAAATTTAATGACAAACTAACTGCCCTAATTCAAAAGACTTTTGCCAGAGAGAATGCTACATTTCTCGCTTGCAATTTTGATAAAGCTTTTTTTATTAGCAATATCATTACACATTATACAATGTGGACCTGTGACGAAGTTTGTAAAGCCCTTTCCTTTTTATTGAACAACATCTACATCAGATTTGGGAATGCAGTTTTTAGACAAGTAGTTTGTATTCCCATGGGAACAAATTGTGCACCCCTTGTCGCAGATTTGTTTTTATATTGTTATGAGAGAGACTTTATGTTGAGCCTTTCTCCAGATACGCAGGCAGATATTATAACTGCATTTAATAATACATCACGCTATCTGGATGATATTCTTAATATGGATAATCCGTTTTTTGGTCAATTGGTGGGTACTATTTATGCTAGGGAGCTTCAGTTAATTAAAACTAACAATTCGGATACTGATGCTTCATTTTTAGATTTACATCTCTCTATTTATGACAATATTATACATACCAAAATTTATGACAAGAGGGATGATTTTAATTTTAGTATTGTACATTTTCCCCATTTGGATGGGGATGTACCTCAGGCTACATCGTATGGGGTATATATTTCTCAATTAATTCGGTTTGCCAGAGCGTGTAGTCATGTCAAGCATTTCAATGAACGTAATCAGTATATTACAAGTAAACTTCTTCAGCAAGGCTACCGTTATTATAAATTGCGTAAATATTTTGCTAAATTTTACTATCGTAATTCTGATTTAGTTTTAAAATTCAATAGTAATTTAAAGACACTTCTGCGAGAAGGTATTTCAAAACCCGTTTTTTATGGGGATGTGGTTTACAAACTTCGTAAGATCTTGGGTCATGGTAATTTTCCAAATGTATTTGGTAAAATTATAAAACGTTTTATTAAAAGAGGTTACGACCCAAATGTTTTGAGACATACCGCATGTTTAGTGTTCAACCCGTTTACAGTTGGACACTACGCTTCCCTCTTTGATTGTGTCTGACTGAAAAGGGGGAGGACTCTATGATAAGCAGTTTTTAAATCCTACCAGGACTGAACTGTTTTGATATCTGTCTTCTGGCCTGTTTCGTCGGGCCCTTAAGGGTGTTTCTCTTGTTGCTCTGTCTTCTGAAAAGGCATTGAGTACATACGTTTTTGGTTCTAAAGGTTTTCTTTTTATATATTTATACACGAGCATTTTTGTGTTTTACATGCCATGCCTTTTTGTTTCCATTACGTGTGTTAGAGATTCACCTGGAAGGGATTACTTTTATTTACACTGTCCCGTGTCTTTGGAACATGGTGGGGGTAAGAGTGAGGTTGGGTGCGCACCATAAACCGGTTTAAGATCCCCAGTGGTGTTTTTGCCACTGACCGTTCCAAGGCGGTGCCCCACTGTGTTCCTTTGTTTGTTCGTTTTGTCCTAATGTGTTGGCTTTGTGTGTGCGCTCGTGTATGTGTATGTGTGTGTGTGTTTGTGGTGTGCGCGTCTGCGTGCTGTGGGTTTCGTTTTGGGGAGGCTGCGTTTTTGGTACGTGGCATTCCTAGTATCATATTGACCCAAAATCACTGTAACATTTGTAAATCGAACCGCGAACGCATGTACTTTTCAACTACAACCTTTTGAAGCCGGTGTAGTCATTTTCAGGTGATATGCTGTATTTGCAGCAGTGACTTGCGTGAGTGCGTGCGTTTGTGTTTGTTCGATTTTAGCTTCTTTTTCAAAAGTTTTTTTCCGTCATATAAACGACGGTGTCTTCTGAAGCAGCAAGCACTATGACCAACGAGTTACCTCAGTGGATTTTGATACTGACACCGGAGTAACCAGTCCTAAAGCTATCGTCTTAATGCTCAGCGCCAAACGATGAAGCTACACGTACTATATTTCACGTAATGGCTCCTTCTGTATCTCGCACTAACTTTCAGTTGAAATTAATAACTTCTGGAATTTTCCACTCACATTATTCTAAGATCGACTATTTCGCCATTTCCATGCATAAAAATCTCTGGTAAACGAATATCAAAATATAGTAGAGGTTAAATCAAAAATAATAAAAAATTAAGTAAATAGACAGACTCATTGTCTTGGGAACGTTATTTACTTTTCAAATAAAAGTTGCAAATGCACCTCGTAATCATATTTATAGCTACATTTTGTAGTCCTTTAGAGATCATTGACTCCATTCAAATCTTGTGTAGTAGAGTTCCACTTACGCCAGTGCTATGATTTATGTCTAAAATCTGAATAAAACTTGAGTATTACTAGAACACGATATTCCTCTTCAATAGATGCCAACGGATTTCAATGCAAAAGCATAATCAAACATTTGTAAAACGGTGTGCATAATTGTTATGGCAAGGCGTTTAATACGTTTGAAACAACACTTAAACACACTGATTTTGTTTTCGCACGCGTATCAAAGTGCGTGTAATATTTCACTATTATAGCGCAGCAGCTTTTGATTTCCACTTATATACATTTCACTTTAATATAATATTAATGCCTTTTAAAAACCACTGAATAAACATGTTCCACATTTATGCTTTCTGAAATGTCTTCTTACGTGCTTTTATATCGGGTGCAAACGTACTGACTCCTTAATTATTGCCATGGTTGCCAGAATCCATTATGGTATTTAGGGTTTGCCAGTGGATCAATGTCCGGATTATGGCATGAAACCATACGTCTCTGATAAAGTTCAAGCCTTTGAAGCATGTTTGTAACTATATCTGGAAACTGTGGAGCTATATCAGTACGTTCCTGTGGATCATTTTTAATATCAAACAATCGGACGTTCGCCAGAAGTGAAGACTTATTCCGTCTTGAACTGGAACCTTGCAACAGTAAGAAGAAAGTTTGTCACATATTTTCTCAGGCCAATTATTGATTCTTAATCTGATCATGAATGCAATGTTTTAAAATTATTCAAAAATAAAGGAATAGAGGTTATAGATTTACCTAGTATATTTAGAGACAAATTGGTAGTTAGTTTCATTCCTAAATAGAATTAGAAAGAACCTATTACCTATTAACTATATTAACCAGTTTAAACATTTAATGACAATGAAATTTTCTTGGATTTAGACCTAGAGCTTAACGTTCATGTTAGCTGTAATTGCAAAACAATAACTTATGTTATTACATTGGTTACAGTTTAGGGGTATATCATCGAAACATAGAAATATTTGATAAACGAACAACATTTTTACCAACAATCTACCTCTACCGTGCTGTCCCGTCCGACTGGATGCTTAAAATGTTCTTAAAAGTTGTCCCCTTTAAAAAGGAATGTCATTTGTAAAGAAATAAAAATAAACAATTGTGGAATAGTACGTTCCACGTGGTTATGTTGAATTTTAGCAATAGAAAATTATTGAAAATGCATCGAAACGAAAATAGTCCTTTGAAAATGATGAGTTTTTCAGTACGTTGAACTTTCCGAAAATGTGGCCATTTCATGCAGGCCTTTTTCCGGAATTATATGTTTATATGAGTAAATTGACAATTGTTTTGTAGAGTAATTTATGCTTTATTTCTTTTCAATTTTCATGTAAAACAGCACTTTCTATGATCTGGTTTTGTTTGATTTTTGAAACATTTTCTAAAGGTCTAAAATATAGATTTCCTTCAAGTGCAAACTTTGAAACTTATCCAACTGAAACAACTCAATTAATTCTTGCATAAAAACTACCTTTTTTCACTTGATCCGCCCATGTATTAACGGGAGAAAAATCGTGTTCAAACAAGGCAATTCACGTGCTGTTATTACATGATTTTTATTTTTGAAATGCTTTGTCAGGGATGTATATATGTATTTCTACGCAGATTGACATTGGTATTTGCGTCTTGATTCTTCCATAATATTTTCTTCTTGTAGCATAAAAGATGCAATATAATCCATAGTATGTTCTGCTGTATCAGTTACCCAAACCAAATGCACTACCCCCAAAAATGTACGTACTCGCTCCACACTTGTTTACACCCCCTTTTAGAAGTCGGAGTCGATTCCTTTTTTGTTGATAAGCGTGAATGTATAAGAACTACGTGTAACTTTCGCAAATGTTTGTTTTTAGGAATCAGTTTAATGCTTTTTGTAAGTATCAGTCGGATTGTTTTTATCTAATTTCGCGAAGAATTCGGATAAAACATTTGAAAACGTTCGTACTCATCCGTACTCTAAATGTGTATGTATTCAAAATAATTCGAATGTAAATTTATCATTCTTGAATTTGTGTTCCTGTTAATCAAATTTTTAAGTTATATGCGCAATCATGGGTAATGTAACGTTTGTAATAACTAGAAATAAAAATAAGATGCTCAAAAACCTTCAAATCACGCTTTTGGTAGTGTTGTTGATATGTGTGCCCCGGTTATGGATATTTAAAACATGTTTACCGTTTTCAAGAACAACCGAATGGTAAATAAAAATGTACTGGAATCGTAAAGTCATCACATATGAAAACAATGCATTCAGTCGTCGTGTAATGTTTTTTATGCAAGAATTGCGATAATACACGTTTGTTTTGTGTATTAACGTCTGCAGAAGCCCTTGGGATATGTTTGTGACCGAGACCGAAACAATCCCGCGGGCTTCTGCAGATGTTAATACACAAACAAACGTGTATTATCCCTACATTGATATTTATGATTAAAATGGTGTCGAAAAGAAAATACAGGCCTGAACGTTTATGTTGAAGGAAGTTTTGTTTTAATTATACAATCTCACATAGAATTCTATGAATCCTTCCTTTTTACCTCCCAACCCCAAGTTTTCACTGGAAAGGTATATCCAAGTTCATAATACAATTTGTTTTAACTCCTGCAAACAAAGCTTCTAACAGTTTATCATAATATGATACATTTTAAGTGGATGCCAGCTGACCACTTAATTATTCAACAACTTGTTGAAAAAACGTCCAAAATTGTTGTTTTTGCACTCGCACATGTTGACAATTATCAGAAAGTGTCAAAGATGCAACTGTGTCGTTGATTGGCTGAATACTATCACGTGTAGTTTTACAAAATATTTGATTCGCTGTCACAGTTCTCGCGAAAATCTCACAAGTACCTGGAGTAGGCGGAGCTTAAATTATGCTATCGGCATGTAAATTCAACTCGTCTTGACATGTAGCAAATTGTCAACAGTGTGTATTGCGGTAATTTGCGTGTACGGATCAAAAATAATGTCTGGTTACTTGAATTTCGGCTCTTTATCGACGAACAATGTATTTTCTGTCAGATTTTTTAACGCGTGCATTGTACCCGTGGAATTTTAAAACTTGCGTGCAAGTGACT
>NW_026461175.1:0-1899 GCF_021730395.1 Mercenaria mercenaria | reverse complement strand
GATCTAAGGCTATTATGGCCCTCTTGTTTTAAATTAGCACTTAGGCGGGGGACATTGGTAATGCTGTTATGTATCTAATATTATTATTTTTTTCCAGGTTCAGATGAACATTGGTTCTATTAAATGCTGTGTCTTTATGACTAGAGAAAATGATTCATTTATTGTGCCTTGTGGGCTTCTTTTTGTATACCTTGTGCTGTATACCTGAAGGAGTCGTCTGAAAACCAGGAATGTGCCATATGCCGGGGACCAATAAACACTGTTGGGCAAATAAGGCTGTAAGACGGGTTGGCGAAAAGATTTTTCTACTTCTGAAAAGAAATGATAGATTGTTTTAAAACTGTGTTAAACATTTTAGACTTTGCTATTTTTTAATAGCTTATTCACATTGTTACACCCCGCTTTATGTTATAAAGTGTGAGCTTTCTAGTTCATCCTGTCTTGTTTTAGAAAACTGTTTTTCTTTTAGACGTATAACCTGAAAAAAAAAAACAAACAGATGAAAAAAAATTTGTTGAGACAATCACAGTGATAGAGATGGTATATCAAAATTCAGAGTTTATGAAATATTTCCTAGATTGTAGTAACCATGACTCTATTTTGTATCATTTGATTTTAAAATATATTTCTTTTGCAGTCTGATATTTTATGATGGAAAAAGCTTATTAAAATGGTATTGCCTATGCACAAAAGTTCAGCAAACTATTTCAGGTACATAAGTGAAAATATGAAAGAAAAAACTCTTTTCAGTAAGAAGTGCTTTAGTTTTCTCAACGTCTTAAAAGAAATAGTAGATTGTTGTAAGGAAAAAAAGCAAGTACTTATAAAGATAGCAGAAAAAGGAACTGAGAAATTTCAGATTTTACATTTTTATCTTCAACGTGGCTATATATTAAGTGTTTTAAATTAAACCTTTTAAACTTAACAGGATGTAAGTGTCTGTATTACTGTAGAGTTTGAAGAAAAATTGTCTGAATTTTAAATAAGAGTTTACTGATTTAGATTATTATTTTAGATTATTATTATTTAGATTAGATTGATTTGCACCTTTTTCAGTTAATGACAGCTTATTTACATTTATTTTACCTTGGCTTTATGTTGGCTTTATGTTTTAAAGTTGGGGCTGTATAGGAATCACACATGTTGTCCCATCTAGTCCGATCTTAAAGAAAGTGAAGCATTACTGGTGCTACTCGACAAAAACCTAGACAACATGTTCATTAACATAAGATTAATCGCAATGACAAGTTTTTTTTAACTATGTTTCTTCTTTCACAGAGTTATTGCCCTTTTCATATTAGCAAAATTGCATTAATTGGAAGTGAAATATCACAATGATTTTCATTAAAACCATTGCTTGTCAGTCCATTTACTTTTGCATTGATGTTGCTTTTGTTAAGCTTCACCAACTTTGTGACCAGAAGTGGGTATTATTGTCTTTCAGCAATAGCTCTAGTTAATAAACTTTATTGCAAATGGAGGGAAATTGTTTACTTAATACTATAAAACACTACCTTTCAGAATCTGTGACATTTATAAAACAATACAAGCTGCAGACTTGTTCTAAAATTTAGAGGTAGAACATTGAAGATTGTGAGTCCTGATAGGTGAAGAGTTTATTTCCACTACTCACTGGCTTAGCAGATCCTTAAATCTTGAGATAAGCTTGACTTTTTGTCATCATTTTGACACTTTATACCTTGTTAATAGTTTCACTGTGTTGTAAAAGGAATGTTAGGGAAATAATTGTCAGATGAAATATTATGAATAGAGAACTTTTGCACAAGTTTTATATTTCTTGCAGATATTTCAGTTATTCATAGACTTCAAATAAGCAGGAAGCCCTTAAAATGCCTGATAAACTGAGTCAACCAACTTTTAGCTATTTTGTTTTCAATT
>NW_026461174.1:0-74107 GCF_021730395.1 Mercenaria mercenaria | reverse complement strand
GATCATATTCAATTTTATCTAACAATCGAAGTATAACTTTCAACCGGCTGGTTGTGTCAAAACACGTTTGTTCTGCTTTTTTTTCTAAAGATGAAATTAGAAATAGTTTTTTAACCCGCTTTCGAAATTCACCATGACTTTCGATGGAAAAATAACAGTTGTAACGCACTCTGGGATGTTATGCATGTCTAATCCGTTTCGTCTCTCGGTCATGTAAATCTTATGTATATGTAACTGTTCGTCCTGGTATTTGTTTTCTTTTCTTCGATAGCGCTTTGTCACCTACAATATATTTTACCAATCGTTACTTTACAAAATCATTGGATCTAATAAATAACTTTTCGAAACATTATAAATAAAGTTTAGAATGTACTATATCCTACAGTATGTACTACATTAATCATTACATACTACTCATCAACAAAGTATATTTTGCTTAAAATAATGCTTAAAAGTAGCGACACACCACCCCAAAGAACAACAACAAAATTCATAGCATCTTTTATTTAAATTTTGTAGAATGTAGCTCATCAATCGGATAGCTTTTAAAATGTTGTCTTTATAATTTTACAATGAATTATTTTCGTCAGACTCCGGCAATTTAATACGATCTTAAAATACTTTTTGATATAACGTCGTAAAATCGAAATAAAAGTTTTAAAAATAGAAAGTATCATATCGTTAAAATGAAATACTCATATGGTTTTCCGTGACGATTTTTAATAAAAGGACATGTGTCCTGAAATCATTCGTCCTTTCCACCTCTGATTCAAGTGGGGAAGTTTTGCAGTTGTTGTTTAAAGGCGAAAAAACAAAAATATTAACCCTAGTTTAAACGAGAGTATTATTTGTAATTGAAAAAACGATTTTTTTTTTACAAGGCACGAAAATTATAATTTCTTTTCACGGAATAATATTTATATTTATCTTAGATATTTATTTTACAACTGGTAAAATCATTTTATACTTCGTTAAAGCGAAATCATTCACGAGAGACTATTCAGAATTATTTTTTCAAGTAACAGTTAATTATACCAGTAACAAAAAAGAATACAATATAATTATTTAGAATAGAAATGTCGAGGCTCAATATTTCAGTGGCAAGCAGCAAACGAACCGTTCAAACATTTTAATTTTAATTGTGACGGTTCTGTACAATTATTAAAATGAATTGGCCTATTACAGATAAGGAAATTCAAAATTGGATAAGCAATAAAAAAAGAATCATTCAATATCAAATAATTTGACAATGATAACTGCAACCCACACGCACCATTTAACCATTTATAAAAATTCTACATATTCGAAATAAAAATAAAATCTACTGTTAATGGTTTCAGATACTATTAAATGAACTGATTATGATGACAAAGATTCTACTCCAGAAAAGTCTTAGGTCAACCATTAAAAAAAAAAAATTATCACAATGACGCGGTTGAACTTTTCTACATTTTAACATGTATGAACTAGTAATTAAAAAAATCATTATCCAAACGCAGTTTGAAGAAAATCAGGGAGACGAGATAGTGAAATAATTTCGACATAGCCCATTCTAATGCGGAAGTAAGAAAAATTTCGGTTGACAATTACAGTTTTGTTTAAGATTTGTTTTTGAAAGTAATAATGCCAATTTAAATTGAATAGTTGATAAGAGATGTACGATTTCAATAGATTGCAGTTCTATACATTATATATTTAGGGGGGGCAGGGGTTTAAAACGCCGCCTTTTTTCAATAAGCAAATATTTCAAGTCAAGTAGCGGCGAGCAGTTAAACTAACCAGTGTCCTGGATTCTGCACCAGTACAAACCTGTTCTCCGCAAGTAACTGCAAACTTTCCTTTCCCCCACTTGAATCAGAGGTGAGGACTAATGATTTTCGACACAAGGTCGGGTAATCCCCCAGATAGTCACGGAGAACATACCCCCGCAAGAGGATCGACTCCACCGACCGCGAATCCGTAAGAACCAACGCTCTATACCTACTGAGTCAAATTAGGTCACCGTCAGATAATCCACAATTACGGTAATTCTCACCTAATACGTCGAATAAAATACAAATTATCGTAAAAAGACATGAAAAGATAATAAATATTCACTACAGTCCATCAGCTTTTCCAGTATTGTCTTTTGATCTTTAATAATCAATCCCAATTCAAGTTTAGACATCGCATAAAATTGTTTTCCCACGTCGATCACAACACCATTGTTTAGTAACTTCTACAACAAAATAAAGAGTATCCACGAATATATAATCCGACTATATTATCAAAAACGTTCACTTCCCTGACACGTGTTCTTAACTATTATATATTCTTACACATCATAGAAATAAAACGAGTGTTAGTGTTCTAGAGGTTTTTTCTACATTGTATACCGTAATGCACTGCCTAGATAGCGGACCAGGGAGACGGTATATTAAGGAAATTGAGTCAAATACACAGAAATTTACGCTTTCAGTTTACTTCATAATCAATACACTGCATATAATCTTGATGTCCCTGCTAATTGAACTCAAGGTATTTCAATTGCAACTAAGACCGAGTCAAAAATGTAGCACGTTTTTAGCAACCATACGCTAAACTTCTTGCACAACGTTTAATGGTTAATGTTGTTTATTTTAAATCATTTTCCCTTGAGTTAAATTTCTTCTACTTTTTCGCTTTTACTTGTACTCAACATCTCCTCTCTTAAAACCTCTTATTAGCTATCGCGAGGCATAAATTATGCAACAATTGTATAATTATCTCCTGTGCAGAAAACATTCGGGTCTGAATACTAAGACGACCCCATTTCTTATTTCTGCTGCTTATAATGAAAGCATATTTTAAAAATGTCTCTTTAAAGAGAGCACAAATTGATTAAAACAGTTTTGAAATAACATAAAATGCAGTTTCATAACTTGTATGGTAGAAAATCAAGAGATTAGTCACAAGACTGATTATATGTTTTTTTTTTTGTTTGTTTTTTTTTATTTCAGTTTTATTTCAATGTTTTATTTCAAAAGCCAGCGTGTTGTAAAGTTTACTCAGACAGTAAGATTATCATATTGAAAATAAGATAAAGACCTGTTTTCTGTTCGCCGTAATTGAAAATAGAATAAAATACAACTGAAAAATAATTATATCTATGTCTAGAGCCAGTCTAGAAAATCTAGAAGCGACTGCTCGTGGACTTTCTAGTAGTTAGCAAGTGCATTCAATAATGAACCAAATGTCCTATTTAAATTAGAAAATATTATTTAGATTTGATATAATATGACTATATTCTCAATTAAAGGATTTGATACATAAGTTTATAAATCATTTGACGAGATTAATGCAGCGGGATTGCATGCCATTTCGGTATAATACATACGGACAATGACGTTAAGGGATACCTCGTTAACTCACGGTCCTGAAATAATTTAACCGTTTAAAAGTAGAAAACATGTTAGATAAATAAATAGTTGGAAAAAATGTGAACATACTATTTTTGTTTATATGACACTACCTGTTTAAGCGTCAGTATTGTATAAGATACGCTAACATATAATGAATGCATTAGACTTCTTTTTCTTTTTGTTTCTTTTTTTACTGTTGTGAAATCAGTATTTCAAAACTTATAGTTCTATGACTTGAATACCTCAATGCGTTTTTATAAATAAATGGTACTTTCTTCCCTAAATCAGCGGATACCATATTGGAGTAAAATTTCCCTTTCAGTGCAGGGTATTCTTAAACCAAAGTCGATCTAATGGTCCATATAAATGTATCTAACGGATGGCCCGGATGCGCAGTGCTAAATTTGCCAAGTTCTAGAACAATACATAAATGTCAAATACCTTTATTGCAAATGATCTTCAAACGAAATGACCAAATATTACAATGGAAGACTGGTGCACCCTGCTAATTGCCAAATGCTAAATAAGCAATTGCTTATACAAAACCCAGTTCATTTCATCAAACATACAAAGTACTTGGCATTTGGCATTTAAAAAAATTCCATAGCCCTTGGCAAATGCCATGAAGCACAGGCCTTCCAAATAAAGATAATTTTCTGGATGGTAGGTGTATGAAGCAGGAGTGGCTGGGTGTTGGTGCACAACTTGTAGATTATAAATTCAATCCTTACGAAATTGTGTGTACACTACCCCCTTATGGTGAACTAATATCCTTGTAAGTTTCCTAGTTCTAGGTCAAATACGTCATAAGGTTATGGAAGCAGAAACTGCTATATATATCGTACCCTATATACTAAATACTAGAAGCTACTAAGGGCCATACCTCAGTGTTGCATCGGAATTCTGACTGAAATTGATGGGCGGCATTCTCCTGCTAGGGGTGAACTTATGTAAGACTGTTTTAAATATCATGCAGAAATTCAATGACCTGAGGAGTAATGTTATCCAGAAAGTCATCGGCAATTAGACATCATATTGACGTCATAATGAACTCTACCGGGCGCGCGTCGACCATTTTGTTTATCACAGAATATACAGAGCTGATTTTCTTCTTTGTTTAAACTTGAAATCAAAATCGGGCCATGTTGAGCAAATTCTATTGACGCCAACGTCAATCAAAAACGATCCTTTTTACTGACGTATAGATTTAATAAAACATTTATTAAAAAAATTATAACTGATTGGTAAAACGTACTTATCATTTTCATTTTCATCAAGCGTTAGTTAAATAAAATCGAGCCGTATTTCCGTTAATTAAACAAACGAGTGTGCAATTTTTTTTAGAATGAAATTGAAAATGTCGTTTTTTTCTTTTAATTTTCCATCATTTTAAAAATAAAAAGCACACATCCTGCTAGCGCCGTAGACCTTTATATAATTCATATCGTATTGCTGTAAATAAAAATTAAACAAATGAGAGAAAATAAACCAATTTTTTATCTCTTTTTCACCGTGGCGCCAAAAACAACGTGCATGGCAATGGTTTGCGACGTCGCAGCTAGAATGCTTCACTAAAACCAAGAAAACAGTTTACATTCATGCCGGGGGTAACTCTACTGTAATATGATAACAAAATCATACGCAGGCGCTAACAGATACGAAATGCTATCCCCTTTTATTAGCACCAAATTGGAATCTACGGAAATAATCTAAGAGGATAATTATAAATTGTTAAACAGCAAAAATACTTCTATTCTTGTACACAAACAGTATTTTTTTATCTTATAGTGGTAAGGCGATTGCGCGATGCACGATGATGAAACAACGATGACACGATGGTAGAAAACGCTAAGGCACGATTGAAAAAACCCTGATGGCTATGAGAACGATGCAGAAAATGCTGATGTAATAACCGCGATTTCATCATCGTACCATCACGTTTCACCAACGTGCCATCGCGTTATCACACACTACGACCATCGCGTTTTCACCATTTGCCATCGCGTTAATCACATCTAATATCGCAGGGTTATCACTCATCGACCATCGCGTTTCACACCATCGTACCATCTGCCTTCCGTTAGAAACGCGTAGTTCTGTACACTAGATTATTTTGTCAGCAATAGATGAATGCTATCTTAATGTATTTTGTTAGAGGGAAATTACCTTATTATCCCATTTAGATTCTGCTGTTTGCAAATGTTTTACAAAATGTACATGCTCCGCTATTAAAACGTCAGGCCTCGTCCTTTGTATTTCCCAGTATGCATAAAAGTAAATAAAAAGCTGGTGAAATAGTCACAAAGATATTATTCAACCTCTAGGATGTAGCAAGGTACATACAAGTGCAATATGAAAATAAATTTATAAAGCTGTTATACTACACATATACTGCACTAAAACTACTGCGCATGCCTGCCAGAAGAAGATGGGTAAAGGATGGTGACAACGCATGACGACGATGGTAAAAACGCGATGGTACGATGTGAAAACACCATGGTGATAATTTGGTTATTTTTATTATAATACAATACTGCAAGCAAAAATAAGAAATCTTAAGCCTCTAAAATAGCACATTTTAATCTGATGGCTGAACCCTACCATGTCGGAGCAGGGCAATAAAAACAAATGTCACTGTAGAAACAACCTGCTGAAGTTACTTTCCCTCCTTAATGAAAAAACCTATAATGTAACGAAAACAAACATAGGGCCGGGAGCCCGTCTAAAAGCGATGGACATGATGGAAACACCGAATGGCAAGATGGTGAAATGCGATGGTGCGATGATTAAAACGCAATGGTACATGTACGATGAAGCGATGGTGAAAACGGTGATGGTACGATCATGAAAACGCGATATTACATGTACGCATGATACGAATGAGAAAACGTGATGGTACATAAAAAACGGGGGGGGGCGGATATTGACAATGACATTTTACCATGTAGCATAGCATCATAGCGATTTCATCATCGTGTCATTGCGTTTTTCAACAACGTACATCATCGGGTTGCTTCATCAATCCGTGCCGTCCACACATCAACGTTTCTCATCGACCAACGAGTATATCGCGGTGTAGGATACAATAACCAAACGAAACACCGTATTAAGTTATTGAGCTTGAAATTTTTATGAATTGATCAGCTGGATCAGCTCATGTTAGAAAAATAAAAGATAAAAACTGTTCTGTTCCAAATATTTTATAACTGCGATAAATTACACATAGTTGTTTGAGTGATGTCTAAATGAAAATATTGAAAAGGGTTAAGTACAATTTTACCCCTTAAAAATCGAAACGTTTAAAAGAGAGAAGATTTATCAAAGAGGAATTATTTTTAGATAAAAGAGAAGATAATATTTAAAAAAAAAACAACAAAAAAACAAAAAACCAAGTAGAAACATTTTCAAATAGGAGTGTATTTTCAGAAAAAAGTACTTAAAGAGGAATATTTTTATACCAAAAAACACTTTCATAGAAAAGTGTATTTTTTTTATTTTTGAATAATCAAATTGAATACAGTCTATTCTGAAACAATTAGAAAAGGTCAGATAGGGTGTCGTCAGATTAGTGACACCGTTTTCGCAAACTCATTCAATATCTAAGTGCAGCATTTAGGGAGTGGGATGGGGGGCTGATGTTGGTAATTGGGTAGTACTAGAGGTTTCTAACGAAAGACCCGTGGTGGACATTTCAACTTCGTATTTCTCGATTTCTGCTTCCTGAATTTCACGATTTCCACTTCATGAATTCACGATTTCACGATTTCCACTTCATGAATTCACGATTCACGAATTCACGATTTCACGAAAAAACTTCACGAATTCTTGATTTCAAGTCCATCAACGATTTCATGAATTTCACGATTTCTTGATTTCACGATTCCACATCATGAATTCACGAATTTCATACAACGATTTTCTGTCTTCCTGAAATCACGATTTCCACTTCTTGAATTCACGATTTCACGATTATCAACTTCACCGAATTCACGATTTCACGATTTCAACTTCACGATTCACGAATTCCCTACACGAATATCACGATTTCACTATTTCAACATTCAAGAATACACGATATCACCATCGTGAAATCGTGAATTCGTAAAATAGGAAAACAGAGAATTCGTGAAGTGGAAATCGTGACTTCATGAAGTGGAAATCGTGAAATCGTGAAATTCATGAAGTGGAAATCGTGAATTCATGAAGCAGAATCGGTGAAAATAATGAAGTTGAAAATGTCCCCACGGGTCTTTCGTAGTTTCCGATCGAGGATCGATTTTTAATTACTTAGAAACTGATAAACAGGCTGAATATTTAATATTACTAAGGAGCTTGGTCCGCATATTTATTACACGTTACAATTCATGTTCCGAGTCTTAGTTCTTTAAACGGGTATGTTATGATATACAATAAAAGTATACCTGTATGCATACAATGAACACAACAGTTCACGTCACCTCGAAAAGAAGGTTTCAAATAAAACTACCTTAAAGGCTCTGAGTAACAAAATCAAACTGTTGATTTACGCAAAATTTGAAATTAGAATTAAGGGCAAAACTTATTAAAATGGCCCACAGAAAATAACGTAGTCAAAAGAAGTAAATACTGGCTGCAGTCGTTTAATGTTTAAATCTAAATATTCCACGGCTGAAAACACCTATAGATAATTTACATGAAGACTAAAACTAAAAAAATAAAGGTATAAACAAGTCAAAGAGATCGATGTTTTTCTAAAACTGATTTAAACTTTAACACATAAATAAAACGATTGTTTCGCACGCAGAATGCTGTTTACCACGTTGACTTACAGTGCTAAACACTGAGAAACACTAATATACAATATATCGTTTTAAGAGCAACCAGAAAGTTTAGAACCAGGACTACCTATAATGGCGTATCCAGTGTGGATGACTAAGTCCTGGTGATCCAGCCCTAATACCCCAATTCCCCAATACCCCATTACTCAATTTGTTCAAACTTGAGTCTCAGTGCTAGATTCTCTCGCCCGCTCTGCACTTAAAAATATGCCACACTTAAGCAATCACATTTTATGCTTCGAAAAAGCATACCGCAAAGGTACAGCAATGGAGCCGAGGATTAATTAAACCTCTAGCTTCCTTAGCTCTGCTAACTATGTTCTGATAAGTAGTTCATACTTGGGTTAGTTTTTTACATTCATTAAAATTATATTTATTATTTTGCAAACACAAATACTATGACGTTTAGCGACGCAGTAGCATACTTATTAATTATTACGTTCTCAACATTTACTTAAAAATGACATGTGGAAAACCATGATAATTCTATAGAAAAAAGCAAATCTGAATTCAACAGCTGATAAAACATTTGTGACATACAGGCACCGAGACAGATTTACAACTACATTTGAACTTGCCTTTTTTAAAGAAAAGGCTTAGAACTCTTCGCACTACAAGTTATTTTATTCCGCGGGACGTGTAAAATTCTCGTATTTTAGCACTGTCCAAAATACATTACAGTTGACGGAAGTAACAGATTTTCCCACCCCCCCCACCCCCGGGGGGGGGGGGGGGGGGGGGGGGGGGGGGGGAATCAGGGTGTTTTTGCAAAACAGCCCATGATATACTGCTTCCATAATCATCTAATCGAAGATTATGCAGTCAGAACCAGGTTTAACATATATCAATAAACGAATCGGTTATACGTGGCGCCTCGTGATTTTCGGGACGCAACGATATTATTTCGATATGTTTCAACACGGTATTTTTTTTTTAAAGGTCATATTAACTTGTGCATGCGAATCTTCGTATATTATATAAGCTAATTTTGCAATCTACAAATGAAAATTTAATATGATATGTATTATAATCACTGAATAGATTGATATCAAATATGCATTTGATAGATAGGAGAGATAAATATTTTCTAGTATATTCTTTTCTCTTTTTTGCTGTTACCGGCACAATAGTTTCTCTGCTACTCTGAGAAAACTAAGAAACGAAGATGTAGCAACTATTCACAAGCCGTCAAAATTTCACGCAGTCCAACTAACATTTACAACTCTTGTCTTCTTTGTAGACTTTAGAAGTATTTGTTCCGAATTTCAAAGAATATACTGCGTTTCCTGGCGTAACGACCTTTTAATACAAAGCAAGGGTAAATGAGATAAACTCACTAGTGTACCTGGTCCAAACGTAAAGACGTTTAGATGGGTCTGTTGCAAGAATACATGAAGAAGAAAAAAAGGTGGTGAAACCGGATCGATTTTTATCAAACATTGTTAAACGTGTAAACATAAAGGTGGCAGAATACAAAATAGCCTGGCTCCCGACACACGGTTGATTTTTTTTTTATAAATACTGGAAACAATTTATAGTACAAGTTAAGCCCTGTAAATACACAATTTTATCTGATGGCTGAAACCAAACCTATGTTGGAGCCGGGGGCAATAAAAATGTCAATGTAGAAACAACCCTCTGAAGTTACTTCCCTCTTAATGACGAAGAACTGATATATGTACATAAGAAAAAAACATAGTGATGACGGAAAGCTACTAAAAACAAAATATGAAGTTAATTTTGATGTTCGACATAATTTTGATAATGCAAACAAAAGAGTATTTCGTGGTCTTTTACACAATAGTAACAACATGAAATTATATTAGTGCCCTGTTTACATACATATAAGCAATTGCAACGAATATGTATAAAAAACAACATGCAATGAATATCCGTCGTGTCACGTTAACAATATCACAATAGAAACAGCAACCCAAATTAATTGTATTACTAAGCCTTTATTTTTATTCAATTAATATTTTGTTAAATAGGTATAAGTATCAATAATGATAAATCTTCAATTTCCAGGTAAAAATAGCATAATTCTTCTGAGTTTATTGTGTGGCTTTTCTGCATCGAAAAATTAAATTGAGAATTAATAAAATTTAATAATACAATTGTAAGGGAAAGATATAGATAAAAAAAAAAAAAAAAATAAAAAAAAAAAAAAAAAAAAAAAAAAAAAAAAAAACCGAAAAGCAAAATCGATGTTGCATTAAAATGCACTCAGTTGATAACATATTTTTTTATAACAACTCTGATCATGGTGTTCTCATTTTAAGGTAAGTGAGTATGCATATAAAAACCGAAATACAGTAGCTTTTGCAATCAACAATTTAGTCTTAAAGGTCCAGTGGTAGAGCGTACCTTCGAGTGCGGAGTCCTGGATACGTTTCCCCGGCCGCGCGTCATAACCAAAGGCGTAAAAATGGAACCAGTAGCCTCTCTTGCTTGACGCTCAACATATAAAAGGGAAACTGGCCTCTTCTCTCATACTCTCGTGCGGCAGATCCCATCAGGAATGAAATTTCGAGAATAAGAGATACAAGTTGTAGAACTGGGCCAGTGTTCGCGAGGCGACTTGTCGTGGCGACGTTAGAAACGAGTGCAATAACGTCGTTTTGTTGTGGAAGTGCGACAGAACGAAATTACAAAATGTCCACAAAATCAGACACCTTAAAACAGATACTTTTACCATTATTATTATTAAAAAGGGGGGCGAACCAGCATGATATTACAACTAATATATTTTCATACGTATCATCGAAATTAAAAAAAAAATGAAAATAATTTCACCGCGATATTTACTACAAAAGTCATCATCCGTTATCAACATCATTATCATCCATCACGATTATCCCTTCATAAAGACATGATCAAGAACTGTCACAAGATTGCCTTTTTAATCCTTTTTTATTTGATGTTCATGCAATTTAGCGTTATCCAACCTGGTTTTGCTATAATATGACATCCTTAATTAAGAATAACCGTATGTCAATCACATAAAGACGGACAAATTGCCCTAAAGTTGATTCTGGATTCTTTATAAACTCTAACCTGAAATATGCCCAAGTAACATGGACCAAAGTGCAGAACAAATTATCCTTCAGAAAACTGTCTTTAAACAAATCGTAAGTAGAAACTTTTCCTTGTTTGAGTATCGAACTCACAACTTTGCACGTTAACATATTGTGCTCTGCCTGAAAGCCGGCTTTATATGTAGTATACCTGTTTTTACAAATTAACAAAATTTAGCGCTATTTTAGATATGCCGCAATAATGTAAAGAGCTATGTTATTCCTAAAAGTAACGGTTCGCAACGATTTTCAAGTAAATTACAACGTTATGTCATCTGTGTTAGTCAGAAAAGTAAAATAAAGCCATGTCCTCATTATTATGGAATAAAAACAAATAACCGTCCATATTATCATTGATATACTGATATTTACTGGCATTCGCCCATGCAGTTCATAAGCTATTTAACCGAACATGGTAACAATTTGATGAAAACCAGCAGATTAAGCGTAAGATATCACAAAATACATTCCACAACAAGTACAGAAAAAGTAAAACAAGAAATAATATATGACACTACACACACTAACTATCAGAAAGTAATATGACACTACTACACACTATCTATAAAATGAATGAGCATTCTATTATTACAAGAACTAAAATATTTGGTACATTTAGATGGCAGGCGACACCTTACCTTCATCTTACACACTTCTGATATTCTGACAATGTTCTTTTTTCGATTCTTATTTTCCCTACTTATATTTAAAAAATAAATACATTTTTCGTGTAGGTATACTGTAAAGCACGAAAACAGTTCTCTATAAACGATAATTTTCCCTATTCAGCAAATCTAATAGTTTTTATAAGTCCAAGAAGAATGTTCTGCGCATGTTGATCACTTCTGACCATTTTCTCGCGTGTTGTAAAAACGACCTTGCCCTTTCCTTAAATCGGACTTCCTACCCGCATCCTCTACGCCTTACGAATCTACACAAGATACGTTTGACATTTTAGCATATTCTGAGTTTATAATCTATGTGCTCAGTTGTGTATTGTGAATTTTACCATTAATAGCTCATATGATTTTATAATTTGACATGCGTACCTGCACGTATGCTTTGTGTATAGATATCATATAACATAAATAATGCAATCGTGTAGCGTAAATTAATCTTTACTTATACATGTTTCTATGCGTAATAATTTTAGAGATGTAAATTGCAACAACAAGTCTGTAAGTATTGATAAGAACAAATAAAATTAATATCAATGCATCACCTAGGACATGTCACATGTGAAACACAGATAACAAGTTAATTACGATACGGATTAAGAATACTGAGACTCCCTAAAGCAGTTACTATATGTTGAACATTGATAGCGGTTGCACGAAATTTAAGAATTAAAGAAAAAAAAAACAACTGAAAGCCAACAGTGTTGTTACTTACAAACTTTATTAAAAAAAATGTTGTACTACATTTCCCTAGTAATTTTATGCCGATTTATCTGCATAAAGAAATATCATGTCTTTCTGTTCCATACATTCTAAAAGATAAACACAGCGCATGTTGCAGCTCCAGGAAATTATACCATATTTGATGCATAATTTGTTTTAAATGGCAGTGAAGATTTTTGAAATTTTAGAAAGCAGTCGCTAAAATTATATCAACATTTGTGAGATAAAAAGTGTTGAGCGTATCTAATCTTAAGAAACTTATAAAAGTATAAAATTGTAACGGTTCTGATTTTGACACTTCAGACGCAAATGAAAAAAAAAATAAATCTCCTACACATATACACGTCCTCGTACATTTCCTAATGTCTCGTAAATACGCAGACATGAGTTTCAGTTTTGAGCCCCCCCACCCCCCACACCTCCCGCCCAACCGCTGTCGATAGAGAACGGATTGTATTATTAAATGTAAATATGAAATTGGACACAGGATATAGCCTGGCTACATTCACACTTTTCAAAATAAAACCAAAAAACAAAAACGTATCCAGTGTTTTAGGAGCTAGTCTATTCGTGACGCTAACAGTAACTTGGGAAAACACAGAATCAGAAAACTGGAGAAGGTCAGTCTGGCATACCGACAAAAGAAGCTTTTTTTTTTTTTTTTTTTTTTTTTCACACGTTGTCATATTCTGCTCAGTCTTCTACTCAGATTATCTCATATATATTTTTGTTAACTTTGGTATGAAACAGATAAAAAACAAAATAATTATGAGACAATTTTACTCCAGTCCAATGATTTAACATCAATGTATCGAGATAACGAAACTACGATGTTTGAAAAGTCGACAACACGATGATAAAACACTAAAGTTAGTGGTGGAAAATTTCCAAAAATCACGAATGATCTAATACACTAAACTACGTAGTGGAAATCGAAATCACGATGATTACAAAAAACACTAAACTGCGGGTGGTGGAATAGTCGAATCACGAAACTACATGTTTCGTCAATACGACATTTCACAACAACGTAGTAACGTTGTTTCGAGCTCACATGATGCAGTAGCACTTAACGGACACCGGTAAAAGCAAACGCAAAACAATTCTTTCTTTTTACGTTTACGGAAACATTAACATTTTAAGCATCTAGCATTACAGTACTCATATTTGTAATGTAGTGCCAGGTTTTATGAATGATTAGCAAAACACTCTCTCTGAATAAATTTTTATTTGTTGTCCTTTGGCATGCAGTGTAACATCTCTTGAGACTAGAACCTCTTTTTATCAATGGGTGGTTGTTTTAAACTAGAAAACAATTGTTAAATGAATTAACCTGTTCCCAGCAACAACATACTTGTACAGCAAAATAAATGCAGTTTGCCGTGGTGCTTTTCAGATATGAGCAATATTTTCGAAATCATGTAAAAAAGTTAGATAATTTAGATATTTTTAATACATGGTTAATATGGTTACACAAGGAATTTATTCTACGGCGAATACAATTCCGCGTCTTTGCTAATACTAAAATAAATAATCTTCACTTAACTAAGTTCTAACCTCATCAATTCCGAGGACGGAATACCACGCTAAGATTTTCTAAAGCCTGATCCGGATAGGAACTCGAATATCTAAGAAACTTAAGAAAAATGAGCTAACCTAAATGCTATCACATGCATAAAATAATGAGTTTTTCTTACCGCAGTAGTTAATAGAGCGAGTTTTGGATGGAATTTTTATTAACAGGTACATGTACTTGTCAAGAAAAAAATAATTTGTAACATATTAACTATGTCATGAACAACGCTAGTGATTTCTTCATGAATTAAGGATTAACTTGCAGATAAATATTTCAGTCTTGATCAACGTGATTTAACGTTGAATACTATCAATACACAGTAACACGGGACAAAACGATTAATACTACTAAAACGGAATAAAAATGAGCTTGTCCTATGAGCCGCGCCATGAAGAAAACAAACATAGTGCGATTTGTGACCAGCAATGGATCCAGACAATTCAGCGCATCTGGCGCGTCCCTGACCATGAACCATGCTGTTTCGCTAACGGTTCTCTCTAATGCAACAGGCTTTGAAAGCGAACCAGCATGGATCCTGACCAGACTGCGCGGATGCGCAGGCTTGGCTGATCCATTGCGGTCGCCAAGGTCATAATGTTAGGTTTCCTCTGGCGAGGCTCATATTAATTACTAAAAAGAGGAATACAGAAAGAAATACTGAATTGTTTCTGTAGTTTCATTTGGGGGTAGATGTAGCGTAAGTAATTTTACAAGAAATAAATTTCGATGACACAATAATATTATAATTCGGTTTAATTAACAGAAAAAAATCATCAATTTAGTTTATCCTGTCAATCTCTTACGTCCTGGGTTTTCAGAAACAAGACAAAAAGAAGGAACTTTGTATTCAAAACTCAATATCAAGTTAGTCGCTCCAGGCAGCGTCACATATAAAGCTCACCCCCAGGACAGCTATTGGTGAAATTATTTCAAGATATACATTCCACAACTTTTGGCATAAACTGTAATATATGACACATGAAAATGATATGGCGAGATAAAAGTTAGATATTGGTACAAATGCAAGAAGAATGTATATTTTTCTGCATTTTCAAAAATGTTGCAACATCTATACCTTCTGCACAATATTTTGGGTTATTTATGGCATTTCCAGCAAAACTTTTATGTCACAAATTTGTACTAATATTTTAACACGCTTTCAGTGCTTCTAAATCTTTTATATATAATTCTTCGTCAAAAATTTGTACTTAAAGTCCCCTTCAGCGTTAATTAAACTATTGCTATTTATTTAAAATTGATCTCATAAGTTTGATACAAGCTTCCAAAAGAATGTTATTGAAAATATATATCCTTACTGTTAACTAAAAAAAACCAGTTATAAACACCGTATGACGGAATTGAAATCACGATTCCATGAAATCAGTTAAAGAAGTATCAATCGGTATAAAATACGCAATAAATGAGGGAAAATGCTGAACATTATACTAAAATTAAATGTCGAAACGGAACACATTACTTCAACTTGTGCGCATTCCGCTTAAGGGCGCATTGTATCCGTTCCCAGTTTGTTAATGTCCCAGCGCAACATGCTGGTTTAATGTTTAATATAATAATATATAATAATCTTTTACAAACTAAAATCAAGTTGATGTCCACATTAAAGAAGCCTTCAGTATTGTCAAGATAAGAATGAAAATTCAATGTTTCCCTGAGAGACAGATTCTATGTAACTTTCTGCAACTTATTTCAATTTTAACTCTTAAAATGATAACAAACAATAATGGTAACAACATTGGCTTCAATTGTAAATTATACACGCAAAAGTGTTACTTTCCGCTTAGTTTCATCTCCTTGTAAACTTTTAACAATGATAGCTCAAATGTACAAATAATACTAGTAATATGGTTTTTTCATTCTGGTCATATTTTCTGAAATACAATTTGATAATTTATTCATAGTTCACAAAATACTTATAGCAAAACTAAAACACGTATAAAAAATCTAATGCAGCTGATTGCATGTTTTTGTGAATCCTAGTTCTTTTAAGTAAACACATTGGTTTATTTACATAAATAAGCTTCTAAGTTCTTGTCTATAACACTAAGCATGTAAATCGACTCAATATTTTTGAGAGCACACTATAAACAACACCATCTCCTCCTAATGTTTCTGACTGAAATAGAAAGAGGCCGAAAAAATGGAATAATCAATTACATTTTATTATAATTAAAAGTAGTAGCGACACATTTACTTCCTTATTATAGAAAAAGTGTTTTGCTATAATACATTACCGAATTATCGTAATCGTTTTTATCAACCCAAAAATTGATAGAAAAGAATTATGGTGAACAAAGGAAAAGCATGAACGCGGATTAAAGGACTGTTTTTTTCTTACTTTTTCATAAAAAATATGTATATTTTGTAGAATATACGAACTACTTTACTCTCCCATGCGTCCACGTCTGCTCCTGTACTTTGAATAATGTTTTAGTGCATTTTCCCTTAATATTCCGGTTTTACTCGATTGATTGTCAGTCATCATCAACAAATCTTATGACACATGAGCAACGTCTCTCACAAGATATTTCATGATTGTCCCTCACCCTCCCCTATAACTTAGAGTTTTCAGCATACGTTTGATGGAATTGTCTCTGCCAAGACGGGTTTTTATATGAACTTACAATACGTGCCATACATCATCATTCACATTGCTTAAGATACATAAAACTAAAAGGTGATGAATTTTGTTCCATTTATACTTTAGATTTTCGGGATAAAGGTTTTGATCACGCCAAAAGTAAAAGGATTTGACCTAAACCTAAACTGATTTGCAAGTTTGTTGTATTGATCACAATTCAAATATTGCTCTAGTTTCTTCCAATATGTCTCATTTTACAATTATAAATCGATATAGTCGGCGAACCGTCTTCTTTGACATCTCTTGTTGTATATCGAATATTTCAAAAGTTTTTCAATTTACTGTTAATAGAATACAGTAAATACAGCTATATACCGGCAATTGCAATGATTAATTATTTTCATTAGTAATTCTAATGTGTCTGGAACCCTATAAATACCATGTGATTACATTTTTCTAAGACCGATATCAGTGTTTGACTTTACAACAACACTAAAGAAATCGAATATTCAGGATTTTATTCGATTTATAGAATAGTGTAACGTCACAATTATTTCTTTATTGTAGACTGAGTCGGAATTTCATATTACCGATATCCCGGTCTCAGCATAAAAATCCCAGCCCTGGTATTTATTTTCTGATTATTCCCGGAACTGTACGGGGGAAATTCCGGGCCAGGCCAAACGGAAATCCCACTAATATCCAACCCGTGTACTTTGCAAATAATTTCGGTGATTGAATGAATTCCCGGCGGGATTTCGACATCCCGGTGGAATTCCAGGGGATTCCACCGGGATCCCGCATGAATTTTCTATAGGGAATGTATTTTGTATGTATCCGATGATGCATTATACTGTATCATTTTCGTTGTCGGTAAATATGACCTGTATACAGACATATTTGAACATGTAAAAGTAAAAATCAACTTGTATTTCCATCTTTTTTCTTTGTTTTTCGTATGGTGGTACATTCATTTTTACGAGTAAGCTGTTAGATAAATTATTCATCCCGAACACATGAGACCTTTTATAAATAAAGGAAGAGAAAAACGGAGATTTCGGCAACCGATAATTGGGGAAGAAGCTTAGACAATATTAATCCTTTTCTCATGGGCAAGTTTATTTGGATTTTCGATTGGCGTAAAATAAATGAAATGCATCAGTCTGCATTTATTTTGCATCAGTAGTTACCTCCCTCTAATTCCCGCGATCTGTCAGATCTGCACGTGTCGGTGTTTACGCATGCGCGGACCTAAAATTAGATGCACTTGCTTCCCGTTCCTGTTCAACATAGCTGTGTAGTGCGTATCCGATAAAGGAATCCAGAGTTCACAGCGGAGGGAGTTATTTATAGTTTAATTTCGAGGTCAGTGATGTTATTGTACTTAAAAAAAAACAAAACAAATAAGGTAAAGTAAATTATGCCGAAGTCTCGTCAATAAATCGAATTGGCATAAGTCAAAGCTGCTATACTGATAATATTTTACTGTTTTTTCATTTTTTTTGGATTTGAAATTCAATGTAATGGACGAACAAATGATGCATTGAAAGGCAAACTCACTTAAATAGTATGTTCGAACCAGCTTTCTTTCTTTTTGGGAGAGGGGCGGATTATGGATATTTTATATGATCTTGTGACGTCCAAAATCATATTTTAACGTCAACACGTTGTTTAAATGACGTTACATAAATGTGCAGAATAGCGTGCGTTTGATGTTGCATACTCCTGAATATTAATTGAAATGTATCAAATATGCATTTAAAACCTTCATTTAGTACACATATATCTGTTCTTAACCATTGATAAGAATCTTATCAGTTTTATAAATCTCCAAGTAAAGCTTGTAAATATTCTATGCATTAAAAATATATATTATTAGTATTTAACACTTATACAAATACTGCACAACGTAGTTTACACAGTTCAATCTTGCTCAAAGTCTTTTCTCTATACACAATGCCATAGGACTTTGTTTTAAAAATGTCACAACTTTATTGTCCTTGTTGCCATGCACATTTCTAAAGTTGGTATATAAATAGCCTCGCATGCACATTCAAACATGCAAACCTGGTTGGATCGGTAGCATTTGCACATTTAACTGCCACATTTCGTCTTGCAATCCACATTAGTATATGATATGTTACGTTGGGTATTATAGGAATACAGTCATACATGTCACCCGTGGTATCCTTTGTATGCATGCAAACTTATATCCATTATTTTACGAATTTATCGATGCAAAGTTGTGAAGCGTAATTAGTATGTATATAACTGGCATATATGTATAGCTATGATGGTCTGTCTGTATAAACAGGATACACATGTTATCAGTCTGTATAACCCAGATACCCGAAATGTCCTGCATCTATACCGAAGGTACCGACAGTTGCCTTTTTTATGCCACGGCCACTCAAAGTGTATCTGTATGTATCACTAACCTGACCTGTATGTTTATCCATATTACTTACCCAGAGTGACCTGTCTACCTTGGATACATTGCCGGTCTTTATGTATATCAAGGATATCCGTATTGGCATACATATATAGCCCAGATAGCCTGTATGTATACAATGGATACCATGAGAGGCCTGTTTGTACACCTAGGATACCCATAGTTTTCTGTATAATTTTATATAACCAGGAAGATCTATATACCCAGTATACCCAGAGTGGTCTTTATGTATAGCAAGTTTACAAATAGCAGTACCCAGGAGCCAATAGTGGTCTGTATTTATAGCCAAGAAGACCTGACAGTATACCAAGGATACCCAGATAGACCTGCCTTTATACCTAGGGTACACCGGTGGCATGTATTTATACCCAGGATATTCATAGTGGTGACATTAAGTAAACGGTCAGGATTTTTGTATACCCAGGATACTTAAGGTGGCCTACCTAGGATGCACTCAGGTGACCTGTCTATATACCAGGCATACTCAACACATATACTGGCCTAGTGTATAGCAACGATGGTCTGTCTGTATACCCAGTTTTTTACCCAGAAAGGCTTATTATGTAAAACCGGGATATCCATAATGGCCAGTATATATGGCCACGGTGACATGTTTGTATATCCGGCTACAGAGTTGTATGGTTTTTATACCGTGGATACATAGGTAACCTGTCTGTATACCAGTGCCATCCAAGGTGACCTGAATGTATAGCCGTGATGGCGTGTCTGTATACCCAAGATACCTAGAATGGTGTGTATGTAAATCGAAGATACCCTTAGTAGCCTTTATATACAACTGTAAAGCCAAGATGACATGCCTGTATACCCAGAATATCCAGAGTTGCAAGGAAACTCGGTTTGCCCTTCTGTATGTCTAGAATACCCAGAATTGCCTGTCTGTGTATTCAGTATACCAGTATTTGTCAGTATGTATACATGTGTAGCCAATATGACCTGTCTGTATGCACAGGATACCAAGATAGGCCTTTCTGTATACCCATGACCTGTATATATTGCCAAGGTACCCAAAGTGGACTGCATGTATGGCCAGGGTGGCTATACATGTATGCACTAAACACACAGAGTGAATGATTGTATAACTAAGATACCTATAGTGGAATGTACATGTATGTATACCCAGGATAATTTTCCTGTATAACTAGGATACCCATTTTATCTGTCTCTGTATCAAGGCTACCTATTGTTGTCTATATGTATAGCCAGGTTTTCCCTAGATGTCTGTATGTTTAGCAAGTAGGGCCAGTCTGCATACACAGGATAGCCAGAGTGGCATGTCTGTATACCCTCGATACCGATAGTGGCATCAATATTTAGCTTGGATGGCGTGTCTGTAAACAAATAATACCAAAAAATGGCCTGACTATTTGAGACATACCGCATGTTTAGTGTTCAACCCGTTTACAGTTGGACACTACGCTTCCCTCTTTGATTGTGTCTGACGGAAGAGGGGGAGGACTCTATGATAAGCAGTTTTTAAATCCTACCAGGACTGAACTGTTTTGATATCTGTCTTCTGGCCTGTTTCGTCGGGCCCTTAAGGCTGTTTCTCTTGTTGTTCTGTCTTCTGAAAAGGTATTGAGTACATACGTTTTTGGTTCTAAAGGTTTGCTTTTAATATATTTATACACGAGCATTTTTGTGTTTTACATGCCATGCCTTTTTGTTTCCATTACGTGTGTTAGAGATTCACCTGGAAGGGATTACTTTTATTTACACTGTCCCGTGTCTTTGGAACATGGTGGGGGTAAGAGAGAGGTTGGGTGCGCACCATAAACCGGTTTAAGCTCCCCAGTGGTGTTTAAGCCACTGACCGTTCCAAGGCGGTGCCCCACTGTGTTCCTTTGTTTGTTCGTTTTGTCCTCATGTGTTAGCTTTGTGTGTGTGTGTGTGCGTGCGTGTGTGTGTGTGTTTGTGGTGTGCACGTTTGCGTGCTGTGGGTTTCGTTTTGGGGAGGCTGCGTTTTTGGTGCGTGGCATTCCCTGTTTGATACTTGTCTTTGTTTTTTGATTAGCCAATAAGTTTTCAAAATGATCTTCTTATAAATAATATTACAATTTATTACTATCCAAAGAACGGAAATCAAAATAATAACAATATTATTGCTTGATATTATACTTTTTGGCTTTCTGAGGCTTATCTACCTTCCTTCGCTATTCATAGATATCTAGATAACAGATACACCAATTACAGAATATGTCTCTGAATGTTCTACAAAATTGAAAATGAGATCATTAAGTTCAATTTCAAAGCTTGTTCTCTAATTTACACATTTCAAAGTTAATTAGTGATGTTACGTGAAAAATGCAGATTTACATGCATTCCTAATATTGACAAAACACGTAGAAGTGAAACTTGTTTAAAAACTTAAAGTTATCACAAGACACATTATAACGGCATAAAAATACTTTTCAGTAATAGGATCGACATATGTTTGAAACTAGTGAATAATAGGGAATTGGTACTTTTGCGTGCAGCAATGATTATTGTGTGTATTTCGAGCAATCCTACATTACTAAATGCATAGAGGAACAAAAGAAGTAAACGTACATATAACATATGTACATGGCAGTAAAATATATTGATTAACTACACATGTGGGTTTTATTATAATTGATAAAAATGTGAAATGTGTTTTGCGTAATAGTTAAGGGGTATTCTGTTTTTGAAATGGAGTTGTTTGTGGCAAGTAAGTGTAATTGGTTAACATGGCAAGTGCTTAGTAGAACATCCTATATCCTTGGCTCCTCGGCTATATGGTAACACCAGAGTAGAATGTCTACAAAAAACCTTCAAGGCGATGACTTCTGTGCCCCTTAATGTGTTTTTGCCTTTTGTGTTTACTGTAATTTCATGTCCATCTACCAGTTTCTATTACATTAGGGAAGGGCTAGTTCCTTGTAGATAGTGAGAGTGTGAAATAAAAGCAAAAATGTGTTAAATAAATGAGAGAAGTTAAAGTGTTAAAAGTTATGGTTTGCTGACCTTATAATTCAGTTTTGAGACAGCCTGCTTGAAACAGTTCTAGATAAACATGACAGATTTAATGCGGCAGACCATTCTAGAAATATGTAGCTTAAGGTATATTATTGTTTATATTTCTCTGCATACATACGAGTACATTGTTTAAGTCTTGTTTTAAAAAGATGCGAGCTTTAAACGAAGCTATTCCTATTGTATCTTTAACGATAACCTTATAAAGATAAACAGTTTTACAGTACATGGACTAGCATCACATTCCTATGTACAGTTTTACTTTTATTTTTGACAAAAGGAAGCGTTGGGAGCTTTTACTGACTGTTATCAAAATGCTCTTTGCAAAATGTTTATTGTCAAAAATCGACAGTGGAAGTGTTTACGTCAAATGACTTGTGCTAGTTTTAATTGCAAAACGCGAAAATACAGATTCCAAATACTTATTCAAGAGTATTTATTCCATGTAAGATCTAGTCATATCCGTAAATGTAAGCATTATCAAAATAGGCATTGACCATTTCATAACTTTTTCTTATTTTAACTTAATATAATTATACAATTAATATTTTCGGTCATACCTTCGCATCACTTGCTTCACTATATATTAAATAATTATGAAGACATTATCAAGCTTGAATATGTCTCGAAAACTATAACTGATGAATGGTTTCAAATGCTAATAAATGTGTTTTAAAGATTTAAGGTGAATTTTAATTTTAAGTTGGTAAAGAAAAATAAATAAAAATATAATGAAATACTTTATCATATTAAAGGGAGATAAATAACAAATGCATTGAAATGCATGGCATTTAAATGGTATTACAAAAACATGTTTTAAATTATTCCCCAGAAAATGTTAATTCTACGGTTGATACAATGCTACGCTACATACCAACCTAATGTGTTGCAACCATATTACTACTGCATTTACTTATATATACCATTAACTTATAACTTGTGCATGGGTTTGCATTCTACAATTCTACAATTATTAACAGCTTTTTATATCTATTAATACCAATCATCTTACTTAAAACATAATTTCATTTTTTAAATAGTGGGAAAACTGATATAAAAACACATGTTTTGCATGTACTTTATCATATTATAGGGCTATTAGGGAGGAAATTCATGTATAAAATAGTTAACTTGGGTACCTGTGACATTTGCCTTTGCACATGACACAAGGTCTTGTAATGGTGAATATTTATGCCACGTATGTGAATATACACCAGTGCACAAAGAAGATAAAGACCAGACAAAAGGGTAACATTGACTTAGAGCTAGAGGTCTACTCATTTATAGGAATCATTTGTGCCAAGTAATTACAAAATCCCTTGATAAATGGCAGAGTTATGGACCGGACAAGAAACAGACCATGTTAACCTTTAAAATCTAGATGTGACCTTGTCATTAGAGTTAGGGATCTAGGTCTTGTGCCTGACACGTCATCTCATTATGGGGAACATTTGTGCCAAGCAATTTCAAAATCCATAATGAATGGCAGAGTTATAGACCGGACACAAAACAGACCTTGTTAATTTTTAACCCTCTAAGCGTTACTTTGACCTTAGAGATAGGTGTCTGGGTCCTGCGCATGACACGTCATCTCATTTAGGGGAACATTTGTTGAGTTATAAACCGGAAACGAAACAGACCCTGTTAACGTTTGACCTTTAAGGGACCTTGATCTTGGAGCTAGGGGACACGTCGTCTCTATATGGGAAACATTTATGCCAAGTTATTTTAAAATCCCTTCAAGGATGGTAGAGTTATGGACCGGACACGAAGTATGTGACTGATGGACGGACGAACGGAAGGACGGTAGGACGCAACCTTTCTATGCCCCCCTTTTCTTCTTTAGAAAAGGCGGGGGACAATTATCACGGTACACTGGCCTTCCATACGTACCTTTCTAAAGGTGACAACTGGCCTATTTCAAATCATTTGGTAGTGTATATGTACAGTATAAACATAATATTACTTTACTGTTTAATGATTTATTAGAAATACAAAAAAATAATACATCTTTTCGTGAAACTTTGTTTCAATCTATTCGGTGATTCTTTTTTTAAGTTAACACGCAGGCTGAGGAGATAATAAAAAAGCTATCGATGCTGTTTAGCAAATTATCAGTTGGTATCATTTATACCATATAAAAGTAGTTGTTCTTTTTCTATCTGTCAATACATCTGAAACTAATGACTAAGTATATTTGTGCCTATATTTAAACAGAATGCTGCTGAAAAAGTGAATGCAATTAGTTAGGCTGGTGGCTGGTGTCCAAAGATAACAAATGTAACATAATTAAAAGATAGAAGACACTGGATTGATAGGAAACTTATTGCTGCTTTGAGCATCTTTTTTAAAGGTAAGTTTAATGTATTTCAGCCCGTTTGATAAGCTAAAAGTATAACATATTGTCATTTATCTTGATAACACAGAATCAAACCTCTACACGGCAAATGGAACAGAAAACAAATCTGCGGCGAATTATTGGTTTTTCGTGTGTGTATTTATAAATCGAGCAATGTTACAACATTTTATTTGTATAATTCGTAGATAAAATAGAATAAAATAATGTTGACACATGAAATAATTCAAATAATTTCTACAAATTAGTTTTAATTTTATGACCTTTCGACATAGGCAAACATCTAATGACAACAATCTGTGAATTTTGTCTGTAGACTAGTGGTAGAGCGTACGATTAAATTGCGTTCGAACACAGACCGGGTCATGCACTCACGGCACTATATTTAGTAATAAGTGACGTGTCGTGAGTGATGAATTTAAGTATAATTTGTTTTAAAACCGACATGAAATTAATTATTATAAACTAAATATCTCACAAATAAAAAAAAGCAAACAAAGTACCTATAACGGAGGGCTAAGACGCTTGCCTGGGGAGGTGAAGCCCCTGAGTTTGATTCCTGGCTAATCCTACTGCTGTTTGTCTTTTGGCGTGGTATTTAATTGCGATTGTCTCAGTCGATCAAGCTGTCAAAGTGTAATATCATATTACTGGGGATAAACTAGTTTAAACAGTTCTTGACATAGGATCGCTCAAAAGTTCTGCAGAGCTTATGTTCATTGTTTTACAAAGCGACGTTTGATAAAATTAACTATTACCTTAATCTTTTATTCATTTTATTTGACAATATTACAGATGATAATATGATAATTTATAACTTACCGTAAAATGTTTAATTGATGTCTACATTGTTAATAAAATCTATTTGCAAAAATGCCATCATTTCCACATTACTATGGACTCTCATTGTTAAAACAAAAATAAATAACTAACAGGGAAAGCCACGTTCCAAACACACAGCCTCCCAAAACTGCAATCGCAGCACGTGGTCAAAGCTAACATACGATGATAAAACGGACAACAAAAAACAAGCTGGCACCGCCTTGGAATGATCAGTGGCAAAAACACCACTAGCGAGTTCAACCAGTTTATGGTGCACCTAACCTCACACTTATCCCCACCATGTTCCAAATTTATAGGACAGTGCAAAATGCTCTTGTTAATAATTTTTTACATAAAAAACAATCCTTTAGCACAAAAGAAAATAAAAACGCATGAGTAATAAAGATATACGCAAAAGTGTCCGATGAAACTGACCAGATGGCAGATGTTAAAATAGCTCAGTCTGTGTTGGATTACAGAGTAACCTGTCACAGAGTCCTCTGCCTGTTCTCTCAGACATAATCAAAGAGGAAAACATTGCTTTTAACTGTAAAGGATTGAAAAATAAACATGCAAAGTGTCTCAAAACAGTTGGGTCATAACCTCTTTTAATAAAACGTTTACATATTTTACCAAATACGCGTGGACATTTGCCATGACCAAACATCTGACAAAGTTTGTTAAAAAAGATCACACTAGAACGGGTTTTGATATCCGCAATCTGACCACGGCAAGCATCAAAATCAATATTTGTAGGAATTATGTATTTTGGTCATTTTAAGAATGGATTTAGAATATGCTTGTCTTTAATGATATCAAAATTAACAGTGATGTCATGACCTGCATCTGAATAGCAAAGTTTCGAGTCTTTCGCAGAAAGAAGGGATATATCTTTGTATATCTAGGTCTGAAACAATGTTATTGTAATTGAATTGTAATATTTCTTACAGGAGTTTTATATTTATATCAAGTTATCAGAATTTCAGAGTTTCTGAAATTGTTAGGCACATAATCTGTGACACGCCTATCCCGAAAAATACTTGGTAGATTGGTGTAGTCTAGTCCTTTAGTTATGAAACATAGTTGAAGAAAATGTCTGTCATGGTCAGATAGAGTGTCAATATGTGGACGGTGTAACTTTGAATAAGATAGATACAGTGTAAAAAGGATCTGTGTGAACAACGTACCTGTCCGTTTCCTTTAGGTCCAATTTTTCAAAATAGTCTAGTATAAAGTTAAACATAGAACCCTTATTTTCTAATTTGACGAGCTTTCTTGTTATGCTCTGAGGTTTTTAAAGATATTTAATCAATGTCAACATTGCACACTAAATTAAATCGAACATATAGAAATTAATTGGCGAATGCAAGCTCAGAGGATAATCTACAAATAGCTATAAAATCAAATTGTCTCATAACGTTTTGTCTGTTTTTTTCACCACCGAATAAAATAGGCATTTGTGGTAAAAAAAATTGATTGGTTAATTAGTATATCCTATATTAAAAACAACAGTCATCTCCTTATATCCTATATTAAAAACAACTGTCATCTCCTTTTTTCTAAGCCGTTCAAAAATGTTTGTTTTATACTATCTAGCCTGGAAAAACGATACAAAAGTGTAAACCTTTGGTTAGGATTGAAACAAATGTGAGCATCTTTCTTTCATGACACATTTGGTTTAAACAGTATTTATTGACATAATTATAATTGTTACAGTAAATTGTTAAACGTACAAACATAGAGGATTGAGTAGAAAGCTATAAGCTTTTTTAGAGACTCTCTCCCTGAAAAAAAAAGATTGGGTAATTAGTATATCCTATATTAAAAACAACAGTCATCTCCTTTTTTCTAAGCCGTTCAAAAATGTTTGTTTTATACTATCTTGCCTGAAAAAAAAAACGATACAAAAGTGTAAACCTTTGGTTAGCATTGAAACAAATGTATGCATCCGTTTTTCATGACACATTTGCCTGAGAAGAAGATACAACTGTTAAAAAGCATAGTTTGATTTAACAACCGGTAAGCTACATTATTGCACAAGAGCCATTGATTTGTTAAAGCAGTTACCAATTATTTTTTCTCTACGTCCGTGTGCTCCGTCTACACTGTTTTACAGGCCAAAAAGTCAAAGAATGTTAGGTCAATTAAAATTATATGTACCGGCTGTGCGAAACAGTTCTAATGAAATGGTTAGGATTAGATAAAATAATGTAGATGGAAGGTGGACTTTCAAACACCATTCATTTCCATTTTTGGACTTAACAACATATTTTAATATTAAATTGTAAGAAACCCGTAATATGCAATAGAACCTATAAAAAAATCCTTTGGGAGCACAGAACGCAACCAAGCAAAAAATATAATTGGTTTTCTTGTACAGATGTTATGAAATATGCAACATCATACACGCCACCAAGCACTGGCGCTAAACGGATTTATATTAAAGCATAATTGAATGTACTCCAGGGTCCCAAAGAACCCGATAAATAAACCAATAAGACAACCAAGCATATGGATAAATTTACAGCCACCACACTGCAGCTAAACATATTCGATTTAATACACTAAATAATGTACCGACATTTAAAACTACATTTAGTATTTTTAGCGCAAAACAAATGTTAAATTATAAAGTTCAACAACGATCATTTTCAAAGTATTTTAGCAATGTAAATGATAAGATACGACATTTAACAAACTTTTAAGACGCTTTGACATCAGCCTGGTTATTACAAAACAGACATTTTCATCGGAAGACTATTTCTAGCCAAGGTACATATATTTTGCATTTTGCTCATTATTGCCACTCTGAAATGCAACTGTTTTTATACTTCGATATGAAATGTTTTCCAAATAAAAATAAAAAGATGTCGACTTGTTGACAAAATGAACATAAATATTGGACACTTGTGTATAGTCAAATTTACTGTGTCATGTGAAGATGATACGAGTTTGTGGAGGATTGTTGATATAGCTCTAATACTTTAGTTAAAAAAAGAAATAACGCATTCAACCTTTAAATTAGTAAAGAAAAAAACCTATATCCAAAATGTTACAAGACTTTATATTGGCTATGCAACTTGTCTCGACAACAAAAAAAGCAGGGATAGTTATAGTTTACCAATTATTTTCATATATGTGGCTGGATAACACCTACGTAGGCATTTCGTGAAGATGCAACTTTCATGTATGATATGTAAAGTATATGATATAAATAGTTCATTGATGCCGGTAGACGCAATCCTAAGGACAAATTAAGAACAGCTTAATTTCCCTTTTCTGTATGTGTTCTATCTTTTTGGTATTTACTTCCCCACAGGAATGCCATGTTAACGGACAAAATTTGAAATTTGATAGAATGCAAGAATAATATATATTTTGTTTTCCTAATTTACATAGATGCCTACCAATACGTTTTAAAACATTTAGTTGTCTGGAAGCTTTCTTACAAATATTTGAAATATGAGTCTCAAAGTTAAACCTAAAATCAATAGTAACACCTAACATATTTACTTCATCATCACAATTTATTTTATTTCCAACCAAATAGAAAGTAATATTACATTTCTTAGTTTTAGGTCCTATAGCTACTGCCTGAAATTTGTCTGGATTGGCTTGCATTTTATTATCTGAAAACCATTTTATCAAAGATGTGCTGTCACGCTCTAAGGTGGATTTAACTGTGTCTAGGTCATGATTTGCAAAGGATAAGGTATTATCATCAGCATAATTATTAAGCTGACTATCTTGAACAAAATGAAATATGTCGTTAAGGAAGATATTAAAAAGCACAGGACCTAATATTGAGCCTTGAGGAACCCCTTTATATATTTCTTGAAAATCACTTTTGACCTGACCTAATTTGATACACTGTTTACGTTCACTTAGATAACTAACAATCAAGTTCAAAGAATTTTCAGATACACCATAACTTTTTAATTTGAGAATAAGTAAATCCTGTGGTAAACAATCAAAAGCTTTGGAAAGGTCCATTAAAACTGATGCTATATATTTATTATCATCTAATGCTTGTTTCCAGTCCTCAATTAGCCTGAGTAGGGTTGTCTGACAGCCGTAACCTGATCTAAATGCTGACAGATAAGTATTGAAATGTTGGTAAACAAACTGGGATAATTGTGTATTTATTGCTCTTTCGAAAATTGTTGATATAGCAGGTAGCATACTGAATGGACGGTAATTTCCTTTGTCTAAAGTACTCTTTTTCTTATGTAAAGGTGTCACTTGTGCTATTTTTAAATTATCTGGGAAAATTGATGTTTCAAAGGACTTATTCACCATAGAGGTAATATGGCTTGAGACAGTTTGCTTTGATAATTTAAGTAACTTTGGGGAGATACCATCAATGCCAGTGGCTTTTTTATACTTAATTTATCTATTTGTTTATCTACAAAAGAAGGTTCATCTGAGTGGAAGCAAAGTTCTGACTGAACATTATTATTTGATTTGATTGCTGTTATACTAGGGTGATTTTCATCTACTGGTATTGTATTATTTCCAATGTTTTGAGCAACATTTACAAAGAACTGATTAAAAATATTACAAACTTCTTGTTGATCTGTAATTATATTTCCTCCCTCACTTAAAATAGTATCTTTTTGAGTTGCATTTCCCTTATTTGTTAAGAAAGGTTTTACAGTAGACCAAAAGTTAGAAGATTTACAGCCCCCCACACAACGAACAATGAAATATTTATTCATGGATTTTCTCCTGATGCTAGTTACCAAGTTTCTCTGTTTATTACATTTATTTAATAACATTCTCTTTTTGTAAATTGCATTTTCTAACATTTTGTTCATAAAAGGAGATGGTCTTTGTATTACTCCCTTCTTTTTTTATGGGAGCATGTAAGTTTGCAGTTTCCAGAAAAATATCACTAAAATCACTGTACATTTTATTTACATCCTCTTGAGAAGTATCTAATTTTAAAAGATTGGCTTTAAGATCAGAATTAAATTTTTCTTCGTTAAAATGCTTAAAACTTCTGTAGGAACAAAATATGTTTTTTGACTTTTGGATCTCCTGTGTGAATTGTACACCAATAAAATTATGGCAGTCACTTAGTCCGCAGTCAAAGTTACAAAAATTACCTAAAAGATTTTTACTGTTTGTCAATATAACATCAATGAGAGTAGGGTTAGCTTTGTTTGAAAAACAAGTAGGTTCTGATATGATGTTCACCAAGTCAAAAATATCACAAGAGTGTTTTAGAGTCTGACCTTTTTCATCTATTGACATGTTGTAGTTAAGATCACCCATAACCATTACATTATCATATTTACAAAAAGCTTTTTCTAAGGTATTATCAAAATTTTCCTGAAAAACTGAATTTAACATAGATGGTGGTTTATATGTACCAAAAATTAACCATTTAGTTTTATCAAAATTTACCTATACACAGACAGATTCTATTTCTTTAAATTCTAAAGTATGTTTCCTTTCACCTGCAATATCTGATCTCAAGGATGCAATGAGTCCACTTCCATTCAAATTTCTGTCAGCCCTCCACATGTGGTACTTGTCAACTGAAAATTGAGTCAGGAAAAGAATCATCAATTTTTGTTTCGGATATAAAAAGAAGATCTACTAAATTTTCATGTAATATTTCTTGTACACTATAAAATTTATTTCTAAGACAATTAACATTCAGATAACCACATGTAAAACGTCTTGGAAATTGTTTTCTGAAGTTTGTAAGCGGTTTATAGTTGTTGATATTTCCATCGGCGTTAGTGGAATTAAAAGAGTCATCTATGGAATAGAATGATTATTCAAAAAAGCTATGGTTGAAGTGAAATTGGCTGCACTGATGGCATAGCCAGGGGTTTTCACTGTTACAAAGTTGTTTGTATTCAGTTGTTGTTATATTAGCACATTTAATGTGCCACCAGTAATAGCATGCTTCACAGAAAACTCCTCTGTGATTCTAGGCGACAGGTTTACAACATCCTCCGCACGGATATCTCACAGGTCCAGGATTTGTTGATATGTCTCCAGAGAGTAGAATAATGTAAATTGTTATGCAATATTTTATAGATACTGGTTTTGATTCGACTCTTCTTGAGTGAAGTAAGTGATAATAAAATTGAAAAAAATGATTTTGCAGATGGTTGTTTCGAATACTAAAATAATTTTCAACTGTTTGCAGTGGTTTGTTCATTGTCTCGTGTAAGATCTTGAGACCATGGTAGAAATTTTCAACTGCAGTGGTTTGTTCGTTTCCTCGTGCAAGATCTTGATATTATTGTTATATAAATTTTCAGATGGGTCCAACTGATTATTATCATCACCTTTGTACAACAGTACAACATTTGATACTAACAGGATGCTGAAGATTTCCACAAAGGCAAGATATTTTGCCATACTTCCGTGTTTTGGTTTTGGTCAAGGTTACCGGTAGATCTAGGTTCGTTTGAAGCGTGTATGCTTCTATTTCCAATAAGCGTTTTCTATCTGCGCGCCGCTTGGCGGCTATTTTAAAATGTCAAGCGCCCAGTAGATCCAGACGTGCAAATTTTTTCTAAAAGTCAGCTAAAACCGTCTTTTAAGATTTGATGATGAATGGTTAATGTTCTTGTTTGATAAAAATCTGTGGTTAAAATATTCTTCAATCTCCAGGTTATTTGATTTTTGATGTTTTTTACCACAATAATTTTGCACTGTTGACGTATGCGCACTCACCAAAATCACCGGAGTGATCTTCGATTTACATTCACATTATTCTGGGTATCTTTGCCATCATGGCTATACATTCAGGTCACTTTGGATGGCATTGGTATACAGACAGGTTACCTATGTATCCAAAGTATAGAGCCAGGTCACTCTGTGTAGCCTGGATATACAAACATGTCATCGTGGCCATATATACTGGCCATTATGGATATCCCGGGTTTACCAATATGCCTTTCTGGGTCAAGAACCTGGGTATACAGGCAGACCATCGTTGCTAACACTAGGCCAGTATATGCGTTGAGTATGCTTGGTATATAGACAAGTCACCTGAGTGCATCCTAGGTAGGACATCTTGAGTATCCTGGGTATACAAACAGGCCATCCTGACCGTCTACCAAATGTCACCACTATGAATATCCTGAGTATGAATACGTGCCAACGGTGTACCCTGGGTATAGAGGCAGGTCTATCTGGGTATCCTTGGTATACTGTCAGGTCGACTTGACTGTAAATACAGGCCACTATTGTATCCTGGGTACCGCTATTTGTAAACTTCTATACATACAGACCACTCTGAGTATACTGGGTATAAATACAGGTCATACTGGTTATATATACGGAAAACTATGGGTATCCTAGGTGTACAAACAGTCCTCTCGTGGTATCCATTGTATACATACAGGTTATCAGGGCTATATATGTATGCCAATACGAATATCCTTGGTATACTTTATTTATTTATTTTGTTGGCATTATTTCATCACAAGCGGGCACCTGGGTAGAACCACCGACCTTCCGTAAGCTAGCTGGATGGCTTCCTCACATGAAGAATTCAACGTCCCGAGAGAAGCTCGAACCCACATCGATGAGGGGCAAGTGATTTGAAGTCAACGACCTTAACCACTCGGCCACGGAGGCCCCCTCCTTGGTATACAGAAAGGCCGCCAATGTATCCAAGGTATACAGGTCACTCTGGCTATCATGGATATAATACAGGTCATATTAGCTATACATACAGATACACTATGAGTGTCCGTGGCATACAAAGAGGCAACTATGGGTACATTAGGTATAGATGCAGGCCATTTTGGGTATCAGGGTTATACAGACTGGCCTGTATCCTGTGTATACAGACAGGTCATCCTAGCTATACATATATGCCAGTTTGGACAAATACTAATTACGCTTCACAACTTTGCATCGATAGCGTAAAGTAATGGATCAAAGTTTGCATGTATACAAAGGATACCACGGGTGACATGTATGACTGTATTCCTATAAAACCCAAAGTAAAATATCATATATTAATGTGGATTGCAAGAGGAAATGTGGAAGTTCTAGGTGCAAATGCTACCGATCCAACCAGGTTTGAATGTTTGAATGCTTATGCGAGGCTATCTATATACAACTGTAGAAATGTAAAAAGCAACGAGGACAGTAAAGTTGTGACATTTCTAAAACAATGTCTTCTATTGTGTATAGAGAAAAAGACTATGAGCAAGATTGAACTGTGTGAACTACGTTGTGCAGTATTGCATAAGTGTTACATACTAATTATATTCTTAATGCATGGACTATTTACAAGCTTTACTTGGACATTTATAAAACTGACAAGATTTTTATCAATGGATAAGGACATGTACTAAATGAGCATTTTAAATGCATATTTGATACATTTTAATTAATATTCATGAGTATGCAAATGAGCTGAAAAACTCTTAATTAATATTTATGAAGAACATCATTCCAAAATCAAAACATCTTACTATCTGAAAATATTGCTTATATGTGAGATATGTAAAAATGGTCAGTTTTTTAATATTTGTTTTTTAATGATTAATATACCCACCCATTTTTGACAGTATTTACTCATGCAAACAATAAATAATGCTGCAGATATAACAGATATATATTTGTATAAAGTAATGTTTCAAATGTACGTCTGCTTATTTTTGTCAATTTATAAACACAACTAGTGAAGATTTGATCTTTGTATTATCTTAAATGTCATTTTTAAAGAATTATCTGCCCATTATTTAAGTCAATATTCGTAAGTATGTAAACGAGAATATTTGATTAAGTGTTTGTAAAAACATGTACTATTCCTGGCTTCATTTTGATACCATTGTTGTTATTCTACACCGAGAAATGACCAAGATACAAGGTATTTTATGTGACACATATGAAAATATGCACCGAATGACCTTTGACATCGTTTATTTTACTATAAAGGGCCTCTAAAGGGCGACTACCGGGCAAGTCTTTCTTGTGACAGCTAGTAGATAACGTTTAACATGGTAGTCGTCCATCTTCAGAGAATGCCTTCGCAAGTCAGAATTTTGAAAACTCTAGGCATACTATTAGACGTTTTGTTCCACATTTTGTACAACTTTTTCAAGCTATACGCATGTAGCTGAAATACTGAATGGTATCATTATAATAAGGAACCTTTTTCCGTTATTTCTTCGTAGCCTATGCTAAAAATGTTTGCTCTAACATCGTACAAACATAAAGGTTACAGGGGAAATCACCACACTTCCACGAAGCTAGTTTTCAATTTTAAATACCTCACAACAATTGGTTTTTATACAGTCTCAAATAAAAGTAGCTTTCTCTAAAGCAGTCTTGCAAACTGACATAAATGTTTCAAATGGACGTGCCCATTCATCATGTATTATAGTGTCTCCTTTATACGTCTGTGTTTTAATTATTGTATCTGTTTGTGTCAGTGTGTAAATATATTTAGTCGCTTATACGTGCATACATTTATACCTTCCCCTTGTTCCAGGTAGAGTGTCTCGGCGATATATGACCTTTTTTTGTGTCAGTTCGCCGTAAAATCTAACTCACTCACCTAGGAAGAGTGTTAGATGGGCAGGCGCGTCTTTAAATGTGACATTTCCAGTTAGTCTCTTTCCATTTTTTACAGGAAAGAAATGAAAAATATGAAACGTCTACAAATTGAGCAATATACTTCTGACATTAACATTTAAAGTGTTTGTAGACCTATTATAAATGTGAGCTTTAAAAGTGTACGCTTTAATTTAATCCGCCTCGGTAGCCTAGTGGTAGAGCCCGCTTCGCGATCCCTCGAAGTCATACTACAGACTTGAAAATTCTTAGTTATAGATTCCTCGCTTGGCGCTCAGCAAAAAGAGGATAGTACTAAGACTGGTCAGCCCGGCTGATACTTACATGTAAAGTAAGATGTGTCATACCGTTAAAACGCTTATATGTATATATAGTAGAGAGAATTTATACGAACTAAATCACCACCACAATATACCAGACCAATTACGGCAAAGCGCCTAGCAGTACAAACGAACACTCACATGCCACAGCAAGTCCACTAACCCAAAAGATTACTTTCGATGCTGCTTTATATACGAGCCCGAGTACTACACATTCGAACTGGTTCAACATTTGCATATATATAATCAAATCTCTGTTTTCATTTCTCACAAATCAGTAGTGACATTTTAGTCTTTTTAACTGATTGGGACCAGAGAGGCTATATTTTCTCTCTCTGAAAGTTAACTGGATCTCGAGGATACATTGAATATATAGAGATAGTTTGCATTAAGGGATATAGTTAAATTCAGAACAGTTGACTTTTCCATACTTGAGATCCGCTAGGATACAAGTTCGCATTATAAATTATTATATAGTAGAGAGAATTTATACGAACTAAATCACCACCACAATATACCAGACCAATTACGGCAAAGCGCCTAGCAGTACAAACGAACATGCATATGCCACAGCAAGTCCACTAACCCAATAAGATTAGTTTCGATGCAACTTTACATACGAGCCCGAATTGTACTACACATTCGTGCTGGTTCAACATTTGCATATAGATATATACATATCTCTGTTTTCATGTCTTACAAATCAGTAGTGACATTTTAGTCTTTTTAACTGATTGGGACCAGAGAGGCTATATTTTCTCTCTCTGGAAGTTAACTGGATCTCAAGGATACATTGAATATATATATACATTGTATCCTCCAGTTAATGATACAATCTGTTTGATGATGATTTGCTTTAATTATAGATAAATATATTGGAAATTTTGGTGACGGATCAGGACAATACAAACAGCTTCTACTTAATTATGGTACACTGAAAGGTTATGACGCCTTCGACGGAGGCCCATTCTGTGAAACAACTAATGGACTTGTCAAATATTTAGATCTGACGATTCCGCAGTATGGATTACGTTTATATGACTGGATATTGAGCTTGGAAGTAGCAGAACATATACCAACTTGAAGGAAGTTCGAAAGCATATTCATCGACAACATTGTTCGTCATGCACATGAGGGTGTTGTTTTAAGTTGGGCGAAACTTGGACAGCACGGACAGGATCATGTTAATAACAGACCGTTTGAATATGTCAAGGATTTGATGGAAACACTTGGATTTGCACATAGTATCATGGAATCACAGCATCTGAAAAATGCAACAGAAATAGTCTGGTTAAATTTGGAATGTTAACGTTTTCCGAAGGAAAAAAATGATATTGGCAAAAGACCTGAAAATCTATACTTAGCAAAGGCAATTTCAGTTCTGTACAGATGATAACACCATTCTTTACATTTATCATATACAATTTTGTTTAAGATATCATAAAATGGAAATAGATTATTGCTGATATCTCACATAATCTCTTAAAAGTACAATCTGACTAAAGTACATCTCCAATTAACGCTACGCTTTGGATCTAAAGACTTGCTATTGATAGACTCGTTCTGACGACCCCTTCCCAACCAGAGACTTCCTTTCAACATTTTAAAAGTGAAAGTAGAATTTAAAAAAATCTATATTTAGCCTGGATTTTTCATGTTTATAATAATAATTCTTATGACGACCACATCATGATTGCGTCCTCGTGTTTTGAGAGGTATCACATGTCACGATACGGACTTGGTCACGTAAGGGGAGAATAAGTGTTAGGCAGCCGGTTAGCTCAGTCGGTTGAGCACTCGCCCTGTAAGTGAGGGATCCCGGGTTCAAGCCCCCGACTACCTGCACATTTTTCTCACCCTGTGACGCTATTATGATGGTTCAACCAAATGCTTGTTGAAACGTGTCGTCTGATTGGTTCAAATAAAAATAGATTTGCGTAAAATAAAAATAGCAATATCGGAAATCCAAATATACAGATGAATTTGAATAGGTCATCCTTATATCTTCGTTTAGAAGATCAAGTACTTTAGTCAGATTGTTAAAAGTACAGCATAGGTATATATGTTAAGACACAATTAGTTTAAAGAAGGCCTTCACAACAGAAGTCTGATACATGAGCACATTGTTATTATACTGTTTGGCCCTTAGGAATCACTATGTCCATTCAATGTTGAGATATTAAACTAGATCTAGGCGACGAGAATTTTATTTCCTCTTTCTATGAAACAAAGCGATTGTACCCTGTCCATTTACCACTTTGGTTAATCAGCAGACAACCTCACAGATCATTACGTTGCTGCAATAATGCTGCAGAAATGTTTTAATCCACATTCTTGCATAGAATCTACTAAATGCTAAATCATTATTCTTTAATTATGTCTCTGTTTAACGAACTTTTAACTAAATATGCAATATTATGGGTAATGTCATTTTTGTAATAACGAGAAATGATATAAAACACGTTTAAAAACCTTGAATGCATGCTTTTGTAGTGTGTTTTTATTTTTATTATTTTTTTTTTGCTCATTTAAAACATGTTAATAAAAACTGTACCCGAATCAGAAAGTCGTCACATATGAAAACATTTAGTCTTCGTGTCATGTTTTTATGCAAGAATAGCGATAAATTAGCTATAAAATCAAATTGTCTCATGAAGTTTTGTCTGTTTATTTTTCTTCACCACCGTTAATTAGTATATCCTATATTAAAAAACAACAGTCATCTCCTTTTTTCTAAGCCGTTCAAAAATGTTTGTTTTATACTATCTTGCCTGAAAAAAAAAAACATACAAAAGTGTAAACCTTTGGTTAGCATTGAAACAAATGTATGCATCCTTTTTTTCATGACACATTTGCCTGAGAAGAAGCACAGATACAACTGTTAAATAGCATAGTTTGATTTAACAACCGGTCAGCTACATTATTCCACAAGAGCCATTGATTTGTTAAAGCAGTTATCAGTTATTTTTTCTCTATATGTGTGTACACCGTCTACACTCTTTTACAGGCCAAAATGTCAAAGAATGTTAGGTCAATCAAAATTACATGTACCGGTTGTGCGAAACAGTTCTAATGAAATAGTTAGGATTAGATCAATAAAGTAAATGAAAGATGAACTTTCAAACACCATTCATTTCCATTTTTTGACTCAACAAAATATTTTAATATTAGATTGTATTAAACCCGTAAAATGCAATAGAACCTATAAGAAGATCCTCTGGGAGCATAGAACGCAACCAAGCAAAAAACAGAATTGCTTTTCTTGTATAGATGTTATGAAATATGCAAGATCATCCACGCCACCAAGCACTGGCGCTAAGCGGATTTATATCAAAGCATAATTGAATGTACTACAGGGTCCCAAAGTAAAAGATAAATAATCCAATGAGACCACAAAACATATGGATAAATTTACAGCCACCAAATTGCAGCTAAACATATTCGATTTAATACATTAAATAATGCACTTACATTTAAAACTACATTTAGTATTTTCAGCGCAAAACAAATATTAAATTTCAAAGTTCAACCACGATCATTTTCAAAGCCTTTTAGCAATGTAAATGATAAGATACGACATTTAACAAAGAAGCTTTGACACCAGCCTGGTTATTACAAAACAGACATTTTCACCGGAAGACTATTTCCAGCCAAGGTAAATATATTTTGCATTTTGCTCATTATTGCCACTCTGAAATACAACTGTTTTTATACTATCAATATGAAATGTTTTCCAAATAAAAATAAAAAGATGTCGACTTGTTGACAAAATGAACATAAATATTGGACACTTGTGTATAGTCAACTTTACTCTGCCATGTGTAGGTGATACGTGTTTGTGGAGGATTGTTGATATAGCTCTAATACTTTAGTTTAAAAAAGAAATAATGCATTCAACCTTTAAATTAGTAACGAAAAAACCCCTATATCCAAAATGTTAAAAGACTTTATATTGGCTATGCAACTTGCCTCGACAACAAAAAAAGCAGGGATAGTTATAGTTTACCAATTATTTTCATATATGTGGCTGGATAACACCTACGTAGGCATTTCGTGAAGATGCAACTTTTATGTATTATATGTAAGGTATATGATGTAAGTAGTTCATTGATGCCGGTAGTCGCAATCCTAAGGTCAGATTAAGATCAAGAAATTAGGTCAAAAGTCATTAAGTGCAGTTTTTACAAATTTCACTTATATGGCCTCATATCTTAGCCATTTGATGAAATAAGTGAGCAAAAGATAGTATTAAATTGAAGCCAGTGTATTTAACTATGAAATCAAATCACGTTAGGAAAATTAGCTTATTTGCATATTAATTAGTATTAATGAATGCAGCAAAATCGTACAAAGTTTCGATAAAAATTGGCATGTATATACAGCTGTACAATAATTATTGTTTTATATATAATTTTCATGATTTGATAAACAGAAGGGTAATACATGATATGAGAGATACTTATCTATTGATAAACGCAACTGATTATATCACCATCATATGTGTTTTATGTGTAGATACTGCTTGAAGTGGGTGGGGTGAGCTGACTTCTGACCAACAGTAATCTTTAGCACAATTGTGTATTTTTTTCACAAAATCAAGGCATTTTGTTTTGTATTAGGTACATATCTGCTGGTTATTTCAAGATGTGAACCTATGTCACACAGCCAATATGGCTGCCATGTTTTCAAAATGGCGACCAAGATGACCACCAAAGGTAAGTATTTTCAAAAGTATGCATATATATGAGCGTTTTCATATGTTTTAATGTAATCTCTTGCAGTATTAAGATTGATACATACAATTGATAATAAGACCAAAAGCCATTTAGGCAACCTCAGATAACCAATAATGCGCTCATTGTTCAAAATGGCTGATAAAAGTCAATATGTTAACGTTTCTTTGCATACATTTTGGAGTTTACATAGTTGTTTTATGTAGTTTAGTACAGTGTTGTGATTGAAAAAAATATTACTATTTTGTATCAGGTTGACACCATCTCAGACAACCAATAAGACAGCCACTTTTCACAATGGCCGTCAAAAAGTCAGTATGTTCATTTTCTCTAATATACTGGAGAATGTACAAAGGTATTTTGTAAGGTTTTGCAGTATTTTGACGGATAATTAAACTATATACTTTTTAAAACATATATTGGGTTTACAGACAGATTAGGCTAAATTGGTATCAATGGTGTACTTGGTATAACGAATGGGCAGCCAATGTATCTAGAGTTATAAAGAAGGCAACTATGGATATCTTAGGTATATCGGCAGGCAATCTTTGCTTTTCATACAGGCCGCTATGGATATTCTTAGGATACAGACAGGCAAACTGTGTATCAGTGATACATAGGCAGACCATATTTTTGGTATCATTTGTATACAGACAGGCCATTCAGGCTAAATATTCATGCCACTATCGGTATCGAGAGTAAACTGACATGTCACTCTGGGCATCCTGTGTATACAGACTGGTCCTTCTTGCTATACATACAGACATCTAGGAGGATGGCTCTCCGACCCCTATTATACCAGTTATAATGGGATAATAAACGGGATTACCCAAAACGGGGCCTCAAACATTAAAAAAATAACTTGCACACAATTTGTATCATCAAAAGATCTTGGTCCTTTCTTGGACCAGCCATATCCTACAATGGGCTCCAGAGCTATAGCTCCTGAAAGGGCAAAACAATGGCTATTTTGGTTTTGTCTGCACGATACTGGTTTCATTTGTGAATTGATTTTAACCAAACTTGCAAACAACTTGTATCACCATAAGATCTCGATTCCTTTTTTAAACTAGCCATATTTCAACATGGTTTCCAGAGTTACTGCCCCTATGCTCCGTGGCATGTTTCCTTTAAGCATGTAGGGATTTTGATGTAACTTGGCACAAATGTTCACCATCTTGAGACGGAATGTCATGTGCACGAATCAGGTCAATGTAACACCTAGAGGTCAAATGTCAAATTTAAGATTGACTCTGGAGCATTTCTTCTTCATGCATGGAGGGATTTTGATGTGACTTGGCACAAATGTTAACACCATGAGGCTCCCTTCAAAACTTCATAATATACTTAGAAAATTTAATACATAAAAAGATAGGGTCGTGTGCTTGAATTTTTGTTAGACTGATTTGAAAAATTTAGAGCTCACGCAAGTTTACATAATTGAAATCTATGGGAAAATCATAACTTTCATAACATTTTCTCTAATAGAAAATTTTCTACAATGTCCCTTTTTCCTCAGATAGCTTCAAGTTTAAAGCATCATGGAAGATTTTAGCACTTTCTTGTATCACCAAGAACAAAAACAAATATTCGGAAAAAAAAAACAGAAATCCCAAAGACATAAAAATAATGTCAACATGTTTATCAGCATCTGTAATGGATTCTTCTAAAAACATAGTATAAATAACTAGTTAACATACTTGATGTCTCAAAACTAGGATAGGCTTAACAGTAGACAATGAGTCATCAATATAAAAAAAAATAATAAAGCGAAACATAATGGGGAATGACACGTACATAATAATTGTGAGAAAGAAAGTAAATCGTACAATGAATAAATATTAACGTTTCTAGATTTATAGATCAATTAAGTGGATTGTTGTTTTTCTACTAATAAAGGCAAAAATGATATATAATTCTTCTTTTAGAAAAGCATTCAAGATACCATATTTTGTCTGGATAATACACTGCAGATGCTTTCAGCACATCTGTGCTCAAAACATGTCGTTAAGGTTAGAATATTTTGTACAATACAAGTTGTAACTATATGACACATTCCTTATGAATACAGTTGAAGGATTTCGTATCGCAGAGACCGATATGATTACTACAACAATTTTATCGGTATACTAACTCATTATGAGGTCACGTTTACGGTCTCCTCCATGGTCTTCTCCATGAGGTAAAACAGATACTGAGCTAATTTCTATGAATACGAACTTTAAATGTTATGAATAAAATCGGCAAATAAATATTTGCTTCATGCAATGGACAAAACAACATTATATACCCTACACCCACTGTAAAATTTATTTTGAACCCTTGATCAGGCCACATGGTGCATGCAAAAACATTCTTATGTCAGAACATTTCGCATAATTTATACTTTTCTATACCATATCATTGTAAAACCACCCGGAATATACATGTAGTGAAAAAAGTCGAGGTTAAAATAGTTTCTGGGGACAGCCCGGTCTAGAAAAACGGCACGGTGGTTGCCACTTTTAGTAGCTCTCTCTTCCGAAATTGTTTAAATTATAAAGACTAGTAAACAGCATTGCAACGGGGAGTTTTTGCAACCTCCTTGTAGAGATGGTACCTCCTAAGAAAATCTAAGGGGAACAAAACTGAATTGATAAATAGACTGAAGCTTACATACAATATTGGTCAAAAGTGAAAGAAAATATAAACATTTCCTTTTCCCATTAACTGATCAGACAGACAAAACATGACCAACATTTGTTTGAAACTCTTTGTATTCAACATACAACATGCACACTTTTTTCATGGCTAACATTGACAACAATCTTATAAGTTGTGATGAGGCCCTGCTAGAAAGTTTAGTAATGCATCAAAATAAAATAAAATAATGCATAAAATCCCTTTCAAGAAATTTAACGACATTGAGAAATGTTAGCACAGATATTTAAGTTTTGGTTCTTTAGGTATATGTTTTGTTCTCAAACACAAAATTTTATACACTAAAATGTAAAATGTATTTCCAACAATGAGAAATTACATAAAAAGTTGAGATTGGTATCACATACGTGTAACAACATAGGTAGAATTTTGTTATATTCATCATTTCAATTAATCATTTGAAAGTGTTTCTTATGCTTTACTCATTTTGAAGCATTTCTCTGTCTATCCAGGAGTGCTTTGCTGCAAATAGTGCAACACAAAAAGTTACCGTCATCAAATCTAATTACAACATTTTAAGGTAGTGGATCGGTAATTACCCTGTGCAATTTCCGTGTTATTATGTATAAAATATTATGTAAGCAAATGACCTAACTGTAGCTTCACACGACCATTGCTTTCCATAAAAAAAAATGAAAAATACTGAAAAAGCATATGGAGAACACGTAATTTGACGAATTTTGTTACAGGTCCTCGTTAAACAAACTATAAGGTGTTTTATTTATTGTTGAAACACGGTAAGCGGGTAACTTCAGATATTCACATTAATTTACAATTTAAACTGTTTACAAAACTTGAAAAAAGATTTTTGTTGGGACCTCTCATTACAATTATATCATTCATGATTGGAAAATATTGATGGTAAAATGTTGTAGGGGTTTGTTTACATTATAATTTTTTAATAACTTCTTCCAAGTCAATTTTTGGTATGGTTTTGGTAAGCTTATGTTAATGAGCATGTCATTCTCTTTCAATCAGAATTTTTTCATGAGTTTTTAACTCTTGGCTAGTCTTGGATTTATTGTAACACAAAGGAAAAATTTAGTGTAGGCTCTTTCAAAGTGTTGAAAGCAGACTAAACTTACACTAAACTCTATTGAATGTATTTAGCTGTGGAGACTTTTTATTTATACTAAAACTGTCAAGACAAGAGTTGTCCCTTTTGCTTCAGAGTTTTTTTAGAATGTCATTTTTTAAATATCAAATATTTCTATTTTTACATGAAGAGGAGGAAACACATAAATATATTCAGTAAATTGGTGCATCTAGCTATCATTTCACACTAAAAAGACTGTAAAGATTAATTTGAAATTTTAAGTACCATCTCTATTCCTTGGTTTATTTAGATAAGATCAGATATTTGTATTATTTAGTGAAATACAGGCTCTATTCAGACAGAAAATTCGTAGGTATATTATTAATACAGTAACATAATTACATTAATTATGCATATGTGTATTTGTAAAAAATAAGCCTCGATCTTAGAATAAATTGCCTGGTATTTATGCATATTATTTCGTCGACCTCATTCGAAAAGGACGAACATGCATTTATGCCAAAAACTTTTAAGTCATTTTTGAAAATGATAAATGTTCCCGCGTCTTTTGCGAAGATATCGGATAAAATAGCCAATCGCAAAGGTCAAACATTATCACCTGAGGAAAGGACGTATAATAAATTCCATCCACGTGCGAAAAAGACGTATTTGTAATGAAAACGCCATTTTGCACAAATTACATAACTTTGAGTGTTTGTTAAAAAAATGCAATAAATGAATTTTTTTTTGGAATTCTTGTAATTCACATTCATGCAGCGGAATAGTGTGGTTTACAGATAGTGTTTGCATATACGTCTTTTTGACGCTGATATTTTCAAATTGTATACTTCTATTTGCATATACGCTGCTTTTGAATTCTTGTTTTTTCAAAGTACATATACGTCCTTTTCGACAGAGGCCGACAATCTACAATTCTAATAGATATTATAAAAGCAGTTATTTTGGTTGCTCCAATAAGACAAGCCCGCCCGCTTAGCTCAGTAGGGAGAGCGTTGGTCTACAAAACGCGGGGTCGCGAGTTCGATCCCCGGGCGGGGCGTATGTTCTCCATGACGATTTGATAAAAGACATTGTGTCTGAAATCATTCGTCCTCCACCTCTGATAATTCATGTGGGGAAGTTAGCAGTTACTTACGGAGAATAGGTTTGTACTGGTACAGCGGTTAGGTTCACTGTATGGTAACTACACCGGTAGCCATGTGTTTTGATCTGTCAAATATGGCCTCTCCCGAGCAAAAAATGTCAAAAACATCACGTAAGTTTTGATATTTTGTACGATTTAACACATCTTTGTACATACAAAATAACTGTTTTCACTTTTCATTCTAAGGTGCAAGTTATTCGATATGAAAAGATCAAATTATGTCAAATTAAGTGATAAAAACGTGCAGATTATGGCAATCAAAAAGTGAAAATGAAACTTTAAAATGATCTTGTCAAAACTCCTGCAACTCTATCGTCAGAAAAATCAGTTAAGAAGAAAGAAGAAAAAGTTTCACATATCTTGTCATCGGTCTCTTAACTCAAAATATAGTATGTTTGCGAAAAAGTACCATCCAACGTCAATCACATGTATCAAGTGTGTAACGGTTTGGATACAAGTAATTGAAAAACAGTTAACGGTTTGGAATTAGTATATGAACCGGTTAGGACAGCAACTTAATTTCACTTTCCTGCACGATAGATCGGTATTAAAGTTGATAAAACCACATCTATCTCCTTCAGTTATTTCTGGTATATCAGAGGTAACCTTTTGTATGGATTGCTTAAAATCTAAAGAAAAAAAATAAACTGAAGTTTATAAAACTAAATATCTAAGGTACAAGGAAGAACTATGTATAAACGAACACTGTACCTACTGTAATTATTTTTGTTACCGGTGCATAAAATGTGTTAGGTTTAATAACGAATTTCTTTCCGGGAACATTTTCAAAATGAATCACTATACATCCTGATAGGTAGGACAAAACGACTTTAACAAAAAGCAGCGTAAGTACGTTTGAGTGCCAGGTCGAGTAGATATCAAAGTTGTTCGTTTTTGAAACTCTGGATCAATTTACCGTCTCGAGGGTAATTTGATTTCATTTCTTTTAACATAAATATTCCTTTTTTCCTATCTGTCAACTGTTTGTTTAGAAGAGGAATAAGTAAATGATTAGAAAAAAGACCCAAAGTAATAATAATAATAATTATAAAAACATTTGTTTGCCTTTTCCTCTACCAACTTAAAAGCAACCCCTGTAAACATTAGTTTTGTTTCACCATTCCAAAAGATTATTTATCTCGGCTACTTGAAGAATACGAAAAGCTATTGCTCACATCCGCTCGGCAGCTTCCGCATACTCTTTGTTAATTATTTCTAAGATGTTATATCAGTAATGACTAGTGGGAATTCATTGAAACTAAACTGTTCAATGTGATGATTTGACATGCAATATACATGTTCCATTATAATAATTCTAGTTTGCTTTTTACAAAGGTATGACCCTTTTCCCGATTTACAAAATTGAATTTTGTAACTTTTTCTGACGTATGCAGGTATTGCAATAATCAATAGTTACAATGAGTCAAAACTTTACACACATGCTCACCATGATGATCTAACATGCAAAGTAAGGGACTGCAAGTCTGACTTTAAATTCATTATAGAGTTATGCCGTTTGCTTTAGCTAAGAAATACTGGTTTGGCTTTGGTAATCAAGTACTCTTTGGTATGTTAGCAAGAACTTCATTTATCACTTTTAAGAATGAAATGAAACTTCAAACACGTGTTTACTCTAATGATCCGACATGCAGTGCACAGTCTTGTCTTCAGGTAATTAGTTCAGTGGTATAACAGCAACAACCACTAAGAGTCAAATAAAAATGATTTAAAGACAGTTGTTCAACAGTATTTCATTTATTAGCTTGCCTGTTTTTTTTTAATAAAATCTACGAAGTATTGTCGTCACTTTATCGTCGGTGTCAGCTTTGATTAGATCTTTGTTTAGGTGCACTTTTTCAGAACAATAGCTTTGAAATTTTGCATATCTTTTTACCATCATTAGGTTAGTAAGTAGGCCACGAACCATAACTCTCATTTGCATTTTGTAAGAATTATTGCCCTTTATGTACTTTGACAATTGGAATTTCTTGGCTAAAATTTTTGTTTAGATCCATTTTTTGATAAATACGTAAAGTGTTTTAGCTTTAAAGCTTTGTGCACTTATTTATTATCTATAGGTTAGTAAGTAGGTTAAGAACCATAACTCTCCCTTTCATTTTAATGAATTATGGCCCTTTTTAACTTAGAAAATTGGTATTTCTTGACAATTTGTTTGTTTAGGTTCACTTCTTGAATACTTAAGTTTCTAACTGTAAACATTTTTGGTACCAATAAGGCAGTAAGGGGATATTTTAAGGTCAAGGTCACTGCAACCACAAGGCTGAAAATGCTTTCCAATCAATAAAAAAACATAACCTAACCACAACTGGATAACACATGGCCGTAGCGCTGTAAACCTCATACGATGAGTGCTTATGATCTAAAGATGACCGCTGGGAGTTAGATGTTCAAATGTCAAGGTTACAGTGCCCTTTAAGCTAAAACGGGTATCAGTCAATAACAGAGAATGTTTTGGTCTTCAGCTATTAAACTCCATGTGATGATTACTAGCGGTCAGTAGATGACTGCTCAAAATGATGAAATGCTCAAGTAACTAAGTGGACACTGTCAATTTTCACAATTTTGAGTAAGTCAATGGCCATAATTCTAGAATTACTTAGACGGTATGGCTTTCCATCAAACATAACTGAGATATTATAATCATAAACATTCTGACCAAGTCTTGTGAAAATTGGATAAGAACTGCGTAGGTTATTGAACGGACAACTTCTGTGGATGACGCCCTCTTAAGGTGTACCTTTAAAAGGGTCATGGCATATAAAATGAATTATTACAATAGTAACACAGGAAAAAAATCTCAACAGTATTATTTCTGTTGTCAAATGATTACACTTATCAGCCCTTAAATGACAGAAAACGATAATATATTTCTGCGCAAAATGGCAAAAAAGGCAAACGTTTTCAATACTTCATACTGTTGCCATGGTAAAGAAATGTCAATATAAATTTTCTTAATGTAGAAAAATAACACATCTAGATCCGTACCTGTGTACATAATTTTCTTTCATACTTTAAAACATTGAAAGACAACCAACTAAAATATGTCTTGTCTTATTTGAACTTTTAGTTTTAAATGTTTTCAGAGTTATCTACCTTAATAGGAACTGTTTCTAAGACACTCGTAACTTCTGCAGTTTCTGATTAAGTGATTTGTTAACACTGTTATTAAGAATTAATATTAGAAGTAAAAATTATTATTTGTTTGGCGTTACCCATTTCATTTAGTATACATCTATGTTACTCCATCGCTATTCCTACAAAACAGCACAGATTCCGAACATTAAATTTTCCTCAAACAATGGTCCCAGCAGATTCTAATCATTATTTTTGGTAAAAATATGCATTCGAGTAAAAAATGGCGCATATTTTATTATCATTTATGTGTGGCCCAAACACTACGAAGCCCTTTACTATCGTAATTCAGATTTGGTTTTAAAATATAATAGTAACTTAAAGATACTTCTACGAGAAGGTATATCAAAACCCAGTCTTTATGGGGATATGGTCCACTTCGAAATACTTTGGGTCATGGCAATTTTCCAATTGTATTTAGTAAAATTATTAAATGTTTTATTAAACGAGGTATGACCCAACTGTTTTGAGACAAACCGCATATTTGGTATTCAGCCCTTTGGACTCTACGCTTTCCTCTTTGACTGTGTTTGACGGAACAGGTGGAGGTGATAGGTAGTTTTCAAGTCCCACAGGGACTGAGCTATTTTATTTCTGTCTTCTGGCCTGTTTCGTAGGTCCTTTAAGGGTGTTTTCCTTGTTGCAAGGTCAATCTGGGAAGTAAAAGGCCAAAAGGTTTTATTTCCTGTCTTGTCTGTAACTAAACAATCCTTGAAGGGATTTTGATATAGGCATACATGTACCCCATGATAAGAAAATGTGTCATGTGGAACACCCAGACCCTTATCTCAAAGGTCAATGTCACGCTGGAGGTCAAATATTGATAGTTTTCTCCCTGTATGATCAATAACTCTGTCATCCATGAAGGAATTTTAATATCACTTAGCATAAATGTTTTCCATAATGAGACAGTTTGTCTTACGTAAACCCTTACCACAAACTCCAAAGTCAAGATCACTATCAGTGGTCAAATGTCAATAGGAATTTTTCCTTTCTAGTTTATAACTCTGTCATCAATTAAGGGATTTGAATATTACTTGACACAAATGTTCATTATAATGAGGCAATGTCACATGTGCAATACCCAGACCCCTTTTGCAAAGGCCAAGGTCACACCTGAAGGTCAAATGTCAAGATTGTTTTTTTTTCCTATCCAGTCTGTAAAATAGTTTTATATAAGCTCATGTCTCATATAGACCCAGTTAAAAATCGTTAGTGTATTTTCTTCAGAATTACTAGTACTTCCCTTTAATATGATGATTTCTTACATTTTTTCTCATATTTTCCCACCAATTTCAAAAATGAAATGTTATCAAAATTAAAGTTAAATATTTATTTTTATTTATAGATGTTATGCAACAATCAACAACTTCAGGTTTTTGTATATGCAAATTTTAATCCAAGCGTTGTGTTATAACTTATTGTAAATATAATACAATATTGTTTATGCATCATTGACAGGTATCAGATCATTATGTTATACTGCAGTTGAAAAAATTAGGTGCCTTCCAGTAGGGGATTTTGTATTGCATGGCAATACTTCATTCACTTGTTCTTTTTGTCATAGTGTGCTTGTTTTGTGTGAGTGTGTGTTAGTCGTATGAGCTGGGTTAACGTTTGGGGAGGCTGCGTAATTTAGAACGTGGCTTTCACTGCTGGATATTTGTCCTTCTTTTTGTTTATTTGAGACAGCGAAGACCAGTCCTGGAACGCATTTTATTTGTATTTTTGTTAAACAGCTGGCAGTACTTTGTTGCTTTAAAACTTCCCAGTGACTGACTTTCCAGTTGGTGTATGAATTTGTACAACCATACAAAAATGAATTAAAGAAGATGGAATACGAAACCTTTGGACACTTTTTGTTCTTTTTGCAAGTACTGGTCTATGGTCACCTTTTCACAGCCACTGCCTTTTGCTCATCGTTAACATGCGAGGCACCCATCGAGGCACCCTTCTTAAACCCAAGTGCTTGACGAGAATCTCATGAGTTATCCCCATTAACATTTCAAGAAAAGACACTATCTCGGACACCGTGTACATTGCGTCTTCATCAATCAGATGTCTTACAGCAGCAATGTACTTTGATGTCACTACTGTTTTGGGCCTGCCAGGACGAGCCCTGTCTTTAAGTACTGCCTGACCATTTTACGTACCCACCTGTAAACAGTTTTGTCTGAATATGCAGTCTTCCCATGCAGTATGCAGTACTGAGTGTCTGCTTTCAGGTAATTCTAAAGAACAACGTTATTTCACTGCCACCGTATGATGCAGACGTGTTTTCTTTGCTCTTGAATGTTACCATAATAAATATTTTATTTGTGTAAAGATTACGCTGATAATTTGATATAATGGATATGAATGTACTTTGCATCTTTCTCTGCTTTCATGTTGCTGTATCTTCAGCGATCGAGTGGCTTGCATCAAGAAAATTAGATTTTTTGATAATTTTCTTCAAGAATTTACATCAGACATTACCTGTCGTTCACCTGTAAAGTATACCTACATTAGGGTTCAATTATTGGATATTAGATATACGGTATCGAACAATAGGGGATTAGGGAAACTAGATCCTGCGGCATATAGGATTATAAACTTACACAATATAGCCTGTAAAAAGTAAACGCACAGAAGCAAACGAGGTGGTAAAAGTAAAATAATCCCTAAACAAAATGGTGTGAACTTTAAAAGTTTGATATACCCTAGGAAATGCAATCAGTACAAAAATATAAGCGAGCATGTATCTTACATTATTCTGAGCTATAGACCTGTCGTGAACAAAGATAGTTTTGTGGGTTATTACTTGAGGGATGAGAAAGAAGATTGCGCTCTGTTGACTGAAACGTAGTACTCGGACGAGAAACAACATCAGTTTGAAACTTCTGACTTGAACCAGAATGGATGTAAAGCAAGTGCTAATAATAGGAAAAATGAAAAAGGTGGTGTTTTTGCGATCACTTGTGGAAACACGTTTACTATGCGAAGGGTAACTCACGGTAGTGTTCGAAGCTTTGAAAATGGTAGTTGGAAACTCGTTTACAAAAATTTGACAATACACATAGTGGGTGTTTATAAAACCCCGGCTCTATCGACTGGTACCCAGGTCGTTGTTGAATTCTTTGATTTAACCGAAAACATTTTACCACATGAAAATTTACTTATAATGGGCGATTTCATTTTGCATATTAACAGTGACACGAGAGATATTACTAACTTCAAGGACTCACTAGTAGCAATGGACCTGGAACAACATGTTGATTTCAGTACTCATACAGGACATAGCCTGGATCTAGTTATAGCTGAGTCACTTAATGGTTTTCATGTTGTGTAATGTGAGCCTGGACCATTTTTATCTGATCACTGTGATGTTAAGGTTCTCTTAGATGTTAAAAAAGAGACAATTACTAGTAGGAGCTTGTCATTTAGAAACTTAAAAAAATTGAACGAATCAGAATTTCCAGCGACCTAAGTGCAATAAACGTTGATCTACAGAATATCAACACGTTTGTGACTGAGTTTGAATCGGATATAGAGGATGTCCTGAATAAACATGCTCCTCTAAAAGAGAAAACTATAAATCAAAGAGCACACAAACCATGGTTCAATAAAAATTTGCAACACCTAAAACAACAAGTTAGAAAGTCTGAGCGTACATAGAGGTGTTACGGTAAAACAGATTAGTTTGAATCGTATAAAGCAGTAAGAAACGAATACAATTTTAAAATCAAACGTCAAAAGTGAGAGAAACACACTCGGTGAAAAGATAGAGGACGCTAAAGGTGATTCCAAGACTCTGTATAGACTGAAATCTTAACTAACTGGTACCAAATCTGAAAACCCACTGTTTCAAGGAGAGTCTAATAATTAATTGTTTGAAAAAATTGCTGTCTTTTTTCATGGCAAAAATCTCAAAACTTCGTCAATCCCTAAGTGAATACTAAAACTTTGAACCACAAGCAAGGGATGTACAAAATTTAGACAGATTTACTGAATTAACTCAAGATGAAGTGAAAAATAAAACTCATCAGTGAACTGAATACTACGTCTTCAGAGCTAGATATTTTGCCAACACGTATTCTGAAATCACATGTAGATTAACTTTTCCCTAGTATCACTAAATTGGTGATCTCTCATTACAACAAGGTGTTTTCCTGTAAATTGTGTTAGACATGTGCTAAAAAAGCATGTCTTGAACTATAGCTTCCCAACTATCGTCCTTTGAGAAATTTATTATTTCTATCAAAACTTATTGAGAAAGCTGTTCTTTACAGATTAAACAAACATGTAAATTAAAACAGTATTTTGCCTAAGAACCAGTCTGTATATAGGAAATAACACTACTGCGAATCTGCGCTGCTTCCGGTGGTTAATGATCTTCTACAATATAAGTGGTATGGAGAAACAGGAAGTCATGACCTTTATTGCAATTGATTTAAGTGCGGCATGCGACGCTGTCGACCACGACATTCTGCTAGATGTCCTAAAGGCACAGTATGGTGTATGTGAAACAGCTCTTCAACAGATAGACTCCTATTTAAGGCCTCGTACTTGTAGGATTAATATCAACAATGAATATACATCGGACCGCCATCTTGAATGTAGTGTGCCCCAAGGCAGTTGCCTTGGTTCGGCAATATCTCACCTATGCTGGAACTCTTTTTGATGTCATTCCCATATCCATATCAGTCTACGGTTTAGCTGATGATCATACAGCAATTAAAAGCTTTCGTCTCATGTCTGTTTCCGTAGAATCACAAGCAATAGGAGACATCGAACGGTGCGCAGCTATAATCAATGACTAAATGAGTAGAAACAAACTGAAAATGAACACTTCAAAAACTGATTTTATTATGTTTGGTAGCAGACCTCAATATAACAAATGTTTTACAAATTCGATTAACATTGCTGGTGATGATATCAAACGTGAAAGCACAATTAGATGTCTTGGTGCATTTGTTGACAAAACCTTGAACTTTAAAGATCATGTAATAAAATCTGTAAAAAGATCCTTTGGTAAAAAAGAATGCAACCAAGAAAAATAATAGCAGACTCGGTTTGATTGAGTCTGTTTATGAGAGGTAATGAAATGTGCAACACTTCTCATGTCCCCTAGCACCAGCTTAAGCGGAACTCTGTTACACATATGTTGAATGGACTCCATGATCTAAAAGGACCAGAAAATATAGCAACACTAAATCGCAAATGTCGTACAGCCATGTTGAATTAACTACGGATTAAGAACATCCGAAAATATTTAACAAAAGCAGCCAATGAAAGTTTAATTTTGTCTCTAGTTACTGCGCATCTGGATTATTGCAATTTCATACTGTATGGTGCAGCTGTTAGATCAGATGTCGTGCGCACGAGATAAGATGTTGATCGCTCGAGATAAGATGTCGTGCGCACGAGATAAGATGTTGATCGCTCCAGATAAGATGTCGATCGCTCGAGATAAGATGTCGTGCGCACGAAATAAGATGTTGATCGCTCGAGATAAGATGTCGTGCGCACGAGATAAGATGTTGATCGCTCGAGATAAGATGTCGATCGCTCGAGATAAGATGTCTTGCGCTCGAGATAAGATGTTGATCGCTCGAGATAAGATGTCGTGCGCACGAAATAATATGTTGATCGCTCGAGATAAGATGTCGTGCGCACGAGATAAGATGTTGATCGCTCGAGATAAGATGTCGATCGCTCGAGATAAGATGTTGATCGCTCGAGATAAGATGTCGTGCGCACGAAATAATATGTTGATCGCTCGAGATAAGATGTCGTGCGCACGAGATAAGATGTTGATCGCTCGAGATAAGATGTCGTGCGCACGAAGTAATATGTTGATCGCTCGAGATAAGATGTCGTGCGCACGAGATAAGATGTTGATCGCCCTAGATAAGATGTCGTGCGCTCAAGATAAGATGTCGAGCGCTCGAGATAAGATGTCGTGCGCACGAAATAAGATGTTGATCGTCCTAGATAAGATGTCGTGCGCTCGAGATAAGATGTTGATCGCCCGAGATAAGATGTCGTGCGCACGAGATAAGATGTTGACGCTCGAGATAAGATGTTGATCGCTCGAGATAAGATGTCGTGCGCACGAGATAAGATGTCGTGCGCTCAAGATGTTGGTCGCTCGAGATAAGATGTCCTGCACACGAAACAAGATGTTGATCGCTCGAGATAAGATGTCGAGCACACGAAATAAGATGTTGATCGCTCTAGATAAGATGTCGTGCGCCTGAGATAAGATGTTGGTCGCTCGAGATAAGATGTCGTGCGCATGAGATAAGATGTTGATCGCTCGAGATAAGATGTCGTGCGCTCAAGATAAGATGTTGATCGCTCGAGATAAGATGTCCTGCGCACGAAACAAGATGTTGATCGCTCGAGATAAGATGTCGAGCACACGAAATAAGATGTTGATCACTCGAGATAAGATGTCGTGCGCATGAGATAAGATGTTGGTCGCTCGAGATAATATGTCGTGCGCATGAGATAAGATGTTGGTCGCTCGAGATAAGATGTCGAGCGCTCGAGAAAAGATGTTGATCTCCCGAGATAAGATGTCGTGCGCACGAAATAAGATGTTTGTCATTCGAGAGAAGATGTCGTGCGCTCGAGATAAGATGTTGATTGCTCGAGATAAGATGTCGTGCGCACGAGATAAGATGTTGATCGCTCGAGATAAGATGTCGTGCGCACGAAATAAGATGTCGATCGCTCGAGATAAGATGTCGTGCGCACGAGATAAGATGTTGAATGTTTCCATCAAAGATTCTACTGTTTGTTGTAACCCTGTATCACAAGACAATCAACGTTTTTTTTCGTATGAGTCAGTCATGTTACTCTTAGAAATAGCCATTATGAAATGCAACTTCCGTTTTTAGGCAGCAGCCCACATCTTCCAAACAATGAGCCTGTCGTTGCTGTTAAGCGACTTAGTTCTTTGGAAAAATACTTTGACTAAGATGCAAGCAATATTTGGAGTTTATACAAGTTCTAATCAAAAGCAGTTATGCAGAGAAGGTTCCCATGCCAGAGATGAATGTTGACGATGATATATTTCATACAACGGAGTGTATTACAAAGAAAACCTGGCAAAAACCCGTGCAGTGTTTGATTGCAAGTGTTTCCTTTGTTTCTATTATACTGGTTAAAGTATGTACATGATCAATTGTACTTTTACCTTTTATAAAACCATTTTGTTCATCATGAATTGTTTCATTAGACATACACCATTTACTAATACGTTCATTCAAAATACTACAGTACACTTTATAGATGGAGGAGGCTAGTGTAATACCCCTATAGGACAACGGATCTCTAGGGTCGGATGTTGATGATTTAGGGACTGGTGTAATAATTCCTTTAGACCATGCAGATGGCACCATACTCCTATTGTAACACTGATTAAAAAGATTTACCAGCGTGTGAATGGCAGAGTCATTTTTAAGAAGTTCTGCAGGTATATTGTCTAAACCAGGAGATTTACCAGATTTAGCTCGTACAATAGCATGGAGTGTTTCTTCAACTGATATAACCGAGTTAAAATGTAAACCATCATCATCTTTCCCATTGATATCAAAATCAGACACTGAAAAATCAGAAGCAGAAAGTTCACTCCCATCATTTGTGTTCAAAAGGCAGGAGAAATCATGCGCCCACTTGTCTAGGACTTGGTCAGCATTTCTATTTATAGAACCATCTGACAATACAATTTCGAAAGGTATATTTTTTTTAATTCTTTCATTTCCGATTCCTATCTTTCCAATCTCTTTCCAAAATTCATTTGGTTTTGTACTTAAAAGATCATCTATATCATTTTGTGCCCGAATAACATATTTTCTCTTAGCCCTTTGAACACAACGATCAAAATGCCTCCTCTTTTCTACATATACTTGTTTAAGCTTCTTTTTTTCATGAGAGGCACATTCTAACTGTCAAGACAATATATACAATATGGATTGTATACTTTAGAAAACAAAACAAACAACAATCAAGTGTCAGTAGTGAATCTCTAAATTGATTCATAGTGCTGGCCATCTTGGAATATGGTGGATTTAATGGATTTTGTCTCAAAATGGTTGACTGCATTATGTAAGAGTAAATATTGTTTGTATTTCAATTAATATCCATTTTGCGTTATGTAAATAATTATTTCGCCGTTTTCAAATAATAGGTGATTTATTGCAGCCATCTTTGATTTTGGTGGCCATTTTGATTTATCAATATAAATTGCAGACTTATTTGAGGTGTAGTATAAAATAAGACTACAATTCCTATGTTAAAGCTTTTTGCATGATATGCACAATTGTATTCCCATTTTCTTATAAAACTGTGAATTATGGCGGCCATCTTGGATTTTGGTAGCCATTGTGGATTTCCACAAACCGCTTCCCAGGCTTAAATGAAGCGTATTATATTTATCTACTACCGTGCCAAGTTTCATGCTTTTCACAGAAGGTGCACAATTCGCCCTTTTCATTTCTTGCACTAAAGAGGCAGTTGCATTGATTTAATAAGCAAACAGTGATACATCAAGGAACTGAACAAGTTTATTTCCAATGAGAAAGATGCTAGGATTTCTTGACACGTCGGAAAGGGCAGAGGACATTAAGGACATAGACAGTGGTTGAAAAACTACCAGCTGAAAAGGCGCCAAGGATTTATTGGTGCAAACAATCACCACCTTCCAATTACGGATACCCCGAAGAATCGCCCTCCAACAAGACGAGGAATTCTCCCTTTAGTTGGTTCCTTGTATGATCCTTTTAGATTTAGATGAAATGGGAACGTTGGTGCAGATGTCTTTCCAGTGTTGAGTCATTGATTGTTATGAAGTTTTTGAATCCTAAAGATTGTCCTGTTGAGTTGCACCATTTCTCGGATCCAAGTACTGCAGGCTATGGTCTTACATCCGTCTAGGTGCTATGGAATGTTCTGTGCACAGGTCTCTATTCTCGGAAAGTTGCGTGTCATTCCACTGAACAAAGCGTTTAAATATTCCTCGTCTTGAGCTTGAACAGCTTTGTTTTCAGTTAAAATTGAACTGCTGTTGGAGCAAGAGCTTGATTACGAAATTATCAACCATTTCAGTTTGTCTGAAAGTTATGTTGTATTACGATACACAGGAAACAAGTCGAAAAGATTCTACGTATTTGTTGCAAATAGGATTAAACAGATAACAGACCATACAGAGTTATCTCAGTGGCGATATGTAGAGTCAGACACATTGCAAGCTGACATCGCCTCACAGGGATAAGATGTTGGGGATCTTACAAATAATTATTCTTGGTTTGTTGGTCCATGTTTTCTTAGGTCTGTTGATTTACCAGTAGCATTGAATTGAGAGTTAATGCTTCGGCAGATAATCCGGAGGTAAAGCAAGATAAGATTTAATCCACAGATACGCAGAACGTCAAATTAACTGAAATACTGGATTGCCTTGAGTACTGTTCAGACTGGCATCGTGCAAGGAAGGCCATTGCTGTGTATCATAAATATTGAAATAAACTGTTCCAGAGAGTTACCCGCAAGACTGGGGTAGATAGTGGCACGAAAATGTTGACACAAAGGTCTTTTTCATATAAACAGTGACCTTTTGTCCCAGAATTGAAATTAGCGGAGTTTGAAATCATCAAGTTATTGGAGACAAAATGCTACACACATGAGGTTGTTACCCTTAAGAACTATATGAACTCACAACTGCAACGGCTAGACCCTTCCTTAGAAGAAAATTATATACTTCGCATACAACAGTCAAATATACCTTAGTGTTTTTAACATTCCATTGTCCAACCTAGAAAATGGTCGAAGAGAGCTTAAGAGGAATGATGCAGTCATCACTTGTCATGAAAGCAGCTCATTTTGAGACTGCCGATTATTTTAAATTGTCTTCCTAGCTATTCGGATCCAATAAGACAGATAAGGTCAGATAGAGGAACCAATTTTGTAGAGGCGATGTTCGTAAGCCAGTAGCTAAATTGAAAAAAGATCGTGTAAGATATTCTGTTAAAGCAGAACTGTGAGTAGTTTCACTTTGAAATGAATGAACCATCAGAAAGCCACATGGGAGGCATCTGGGAACGCTAGATAGGTCTATCAGAAACGTCCTTACTTTTTATGTGCTCAATAATAGCCAACATGTAGGCAACGAAAATTTAAGGAACTTTCCCTGTAAAGCAATAGGGAATAGTACACCTCTTTCAGTAGGTAATGACAATGACCCACTTTCATCTGCACCATTGACCTCGAATCATCAAACGTCATTATGCCCCGACCTTGGAAATATCTATTCTAGAAAGCGATGTCGTCGAGTACAGTATTTGGTCGATCAGTTCAGGTCGCGTTGGAAAGGTGAATTTCTTCTTAATTTCGAAACAAGTGGAAATCATGTAGTTTCAAAGTTCAGGTTGGTCGCATAGTCTTGTTGAAACTAAAGATATATAACATTTTTACGCTGCGGTATTTTTTATGTAAAACGGTTGCTACACTATGGTAGTTATGTCCTTTGTATGGTTATTGGTATAACTACACTGCAGCACAACTTATAACTTCTTGTTTCTTGCAATAGTCTACTATGGTATTTATATGCAGATAAAAGATACAGTTAATGTTATTTATTAAAAGTCACATATTTAAACGGTCACTGCATCACTGTGGCAGTAAATGCTATTTTGTGTGAATATGTATTAATACGCTGCGGTACTGTCTTGAGTTTCGCATGTCCTGCATTAAACTACTGTGGTATTCGGGGGAATAAATAATGCCTACAGGATAAATTTTGATTACTAGTATAATCCTTTCGCAGAATAACTTTCTCAGCACTGTGGAAGTGCACCTAATTTCATATTATGTGTATAATTACACTAGTGGCACTGCCTTAAAATTCAAGTTTCTCACAAAAGTCTACTATGTTCCTTAGTAATAGGACGAGTAAAACTACACTGCGGTACTGCATTGAAATTCATTCTTCCTGCTAACGTCTACTATGGTACTTATCTGCAGAGTAAACATACAGTTAATGGTATTTATTAAAGAGAGGCTTTAAAATATTCGTATCAGCAGATACCGTTTCTGGGTATCTTTGGAATTTTCAAGTTTATATTAGAGGGAAAAAAAGAAGTAGGACTAACGAGGAAGGTTGTTGAACATCTGGTTGAGCCAGTGTATCAACACGAAACCATATAGTGTTTCTAGACACATTCTACACATCAATCCCTCTGTCACAGGCGTTCCTTGCCAGCTCAACCCATCTTTGTGGGTCTTTTGATATAGGGCGGAAATTCTGGCCATATGATTTGAAACCACAGAAATCAGTCTGAAAGAAAGATGATCCGGTTATGATATTGAACAGAGGACAGCATATGACACGTCAAACCAAAGGTGGAAAGATGGTAGCTACAGTATGGAAGGATTCAAGACATGTCTACAACTTGAATACATGCTTCAATCCCGTTCCTAAAGACCAGGATACAGTCCTCAGAAAGCAAGTAAATCCTGGAGGGAAATGGGAAAAGATGGTACCCCTGTTCACCTGCTAATGTTGAATTCAACAAGTTCATGGGGGCGTGGATAGGTACGATCACCTCCGAAGTAGTTACACCGTACAAAGACCAAGCGTTAGGTGGTGGACCTATTTCCTATGGTTAGCTGCGGACATAGCCCTGATGAACATCTACATTATGTACAAAAACATTAGGCCAAGGGTTAAGCACCAAAAATTCCAGATGAGGGTAAGTTAACTTTTTTCTCGGAAGTCTCATGTTTTAATCTTATTTCTTAACATTAAATGTATTATAAATTAATCCAACTAAGCTAAAAGCCTAAAACTAAAATAGATTGCCTTTAATATTTAAATCAAATGAAAGAAATATCCTATAAATATATAATATGAAAATGCATATTGTTATAATATAATTTTAAATAAAAATTGAATCATTTACATCAGGTTGCGGATGATCGGAGGTTACCGTTCAAGAATTAGGAAACCCAAATAAACGCAGGTCGTTGGTACCATTGACAGAGTGTCTGCAGACTCACATGAAATTATCTCAATGTCAGGGCGAACAAGGGCTTGTCGGTTTTGCGGTATGAAGAAGCTAAAGACCGGTCTCCGAACACCAACGTCATCGTTTGGTTGTAAGCAGTGTAAAGTCAATTTACACAGGTATAACAATACTCTTCTTATTAGAAAGTTACATTGATCTTATGAGTAGTTTTAATGATTTTATGGTGTTATTGAGTCCTTGCTATGTTAAGTGAACGTAATTTCTTATACTCAATATATATAAACTGGGTCTGAGTCATTGTTGATAACATAACAAGTCGCTCAAATCCAAAAATATACTCAAATTATCCCCCTGGGTCCAATTTCTTGAAACATTTAAGCATGTCATAAGAGAACGAGTCTGTTATTGCATTATATATTCGACTGCTCATAACAGGTTAATCCACTTAGTACAGAATTAAATGTTTCGAGAAATCCAGCCCTGAAGTACAAAAGCCAGTTCCAGATAAGTTGTGCAATAACTGTAGTTGAAAATCAAAATGTCTTGCTTACATAAAAATATTTGTCATCTAATTTCAGTGTTAATCCCCTTGATCTTTTAAATAATACTTTCAGGGAATGCTTTCTTCCGCATCATGATGTTGCATCCAGAACTGGGATGGCTGAGGACAAGTCCACACAGACCTCCCATCCGGAAACGCCCGTAAAACTTACGGCAACTAGTGTGAAATTGGAAACTCCAGAAAATCTATCGGGCAACAGAAAACGGCGTCTGGAAAAATTAGGAACTAAACTACTGTGTGTGAAATTAAGTGCATGAAGTATTTAAGTATTCTTTTATTATTTTAGTATATATCACCATTGTAAATCACTAAATGTTATAACTTGATACGTTTTATTATTGCTCTTTAGTACTACATTTGAATAAGAAGTCCCTTCCTTCAATTTAGCTACATAACCGTTGTAAAAATCACCCAGGCGGGTACATGTTAAAACAGAAACACCCCGTAAAATGCCATCAAAATCATCTGGGAAATCGACAAAGAAGAAATGACTGTCTGATTAGCTGACACTAAGCTAAAACCGGAGAAAGAAATAGACAGTGTCTAAGATTAGTGAGAACATTTCATGGTGTGCATATTTTTACTATGTGTCGTGTGTATATGTACGTTAGGATTTTAGTACGAATGAGAAAGTTTGATTGATTCATCTTTTTATAATTAATTTTCACATGCAATATACTTCTCTAATATGAGCTGTCTCAAGAGCTAAATTGTTGAAAATCAAGAAAGACATGTTTCATAAAGTTTGGCTTTTTGTGAGCATTTCCTAAAAATACCATGAAGATATCCCGATTACTTTTAAAGTTACAAGCTATTAAAATGATGTGACACCTTTATGTCAGTGATGCCAAGAACGTCATCGTAACGTCATTACTACGTAACCGTGATTTCATTTTAATAATATGGTATAAAAAGGATAATCATATAATCAGACATATTAAATATATACACATAACTAAATGATTAAACTGTGCTACCGATGACATGTTTATCAGACTGAATTCGTCATTATCAATGCCAATTACCCTAAACCCCATTTGCCTTTAGACGGCTCATATCTAATATGTTGTTTAAGAAATAATATATCCTTTCGACTACCGCTATCGTACACCGACGCACTACCTGAGACGCCAAATGCAGACTATGTTTTTGGGGTTCTCCATTACCGCTACTGTTTTGCAGACGGGCTACCGCAGACGACTAATACGTACCAGAAAAATGGGGGTCCTCATTTCCGTAGCGCATAATGCAGTATTTGGGTAAAAATTGTATTTTTTCGCAATTGAAAATAGAAGGAATTACCAAAAATATACTACATTTTTATGCTGTGGTAATTGTTATGTAAAACGGTTGCTACACTATGGTAGTTATGTCCATTGTGAGGTTATTGGTATAACTACACTGTGACACAACTTATAGTTTCTTGTTTCCTGCAATAGTCTATTATGGTATTTATATGCAGATAAAATATACAGTTAATGTTATTTATTAAAAGTCACATATTTAAACTGTGGCAGTACATGCTATTTTGTGTGAATATGTATTTATACGCTACGGCACTCTCTTTGGTTTCGCATGCCCTGCATTAAACTACTGTGGTAATCGGGGGAATATATAATGCCTACAGGATAAGTTTTTATTACTAGTATAATCCTTTCGCAGGGTAACTTTCTCAGCACTGTGGAAGTGCACTTAATTTCATTTAATATGTACTACACTATGGCACTGCCTTAAAATTCAAGTTTCTCACAAAAGTCTACTATAGTTCTTAGTAACAGGACGAGTAAAACTACACTGCGGTACTACATTGAAATTCGTTCTTCCTGCAAACGTCTACTGTGGCAATTATTTGCAGAGTGGTTTGGTTGCTGTACCACTTCCTCCCTATGTCAGCCCCTCCCCATCCCCAATCCCGTCTAACAAGACATATGCATCCCCACTCCTATACCTAGATCCTCACTCCCAGTAATTACTATAAGTACTCTTTTTTTTTCCAGACACCATAGTGCTTTGGAATTCCCTTCCAGTACAACTTGTGCAAGCCCCAACCATGAACCAGTTTAAGCAGGATGTAACCAAACTTGCACACAATGCTTAACATGATAGACCTGTTTCTTTAAACTGCTTGTATCTGTAAATCCTTCTTGTTTCTAACACCATCAACTGTATTCATGCTTGCAATACACATCGTGTATTACTTTTATTCCCCTGTCCATTCTACTTTTAAAATTCTTGTACAGACGCGCAGCTGAACGTAATACTCGTAAAGAGGAGTGATGCAGTATAAAAAGATAGACAGATAAACATTTAGTTACAAATGTAATAGTATGTATTAAAGAGAGGCTTTAAAATATTCGTTTTAGCAGATGCAGTTTCTGCATATCTTTGGAAGTTTAAAGTTTGTATTAGAGGGGAAAAAAGAAGTAGAACTAACGAGGAAGGTTGTTGAACATCTGGTTGAACCGTATAGTGCTTTTAGACACATCCCTTTGGCACAGGCGTTCCTTGCCAGCTCAACCCATCTTTGTGGGTCTTTTAATAAGGGCGAAAATTCTTGCCATATGATTTGAAACCACAGAAATTAGTCCGACAGAAGGATGTTTCGGCAGGAATAATGTAATACATAATTCCTGGTTTCGGTTAGTACAATGAACAAAGGACAGCATATGACACGTCAAATCAAAGATGGAAACATGGTAGCAAGAGTATGGAAGGTTACCGTTCAGGAATTAGGAAACCCAAACAAACGCAGGTAGTTGATACCATTGGCCGATAGTTTGCAGAGTCACATGAAATTATCTTAATGTTAGGGCGAACAAATGCTTGTCAGTTTTGCAGTATGAAGAAACTAAAGACCGCTGGTGGTCTCCGCGAACACCAACGTCATCATTTGGTTGTAAGCAATGTAAAGACAATTTACACAGGTATAACAATACTCTTCTTATTAAAAAGTTATATTGATCAAATGAGTAGTTTTAAAGAGTTCATGGTATTATTGAGTCATTGCTATGTTACGTGAACGTACTTTCTTTTACCCCATGTATATAAATTGGGTCTGAGTCAACAAGTCGCTCAAATCCAAAACTTTACTCAAATTATCCCTCTTGGTGTAATTTCTCGAAATATTTAAGCATGTCAGAAGAGGAAAAGTCTGTTATTGCATTATATATTCGACTGCTCTTAACAGGTTAATCTTCTTAGTACAGGATAAAATGTTTCGAGAAATCCAGCCCTTAAGTACAAAAGCCAGTTCCAGAGTTGTGCAATAACTGTAGTTGAAAATCAAAATGTCTTCCTTACACAAAAATATTTGTCATCTATTTTCAGGGTTAATCCCCGTGATCTTTTAAATAATACTTTCAGGGAATGCTTTCTTTCGTATCATGCGTCCAGAACTAAAGGACAAGTCCATACAGACCTCCAATCCGAAAACGCCCGTAAAACTTATGGCAACAAGAGCAAAATTGGAAACTCCAGAAAATCGATTATTTTAGTATATATAACCATTACAAATCACTAAATGTTATAATTTGATACGTTTTATTATTGCTCATTATTACTACATTTTAATAAGAAATCCCTTCCTTCAATTCAGCTACATAACGGTTGCAAAAAATCACCCAGGAAGGTACATATTAAAATAGAAACACCCCGTAAAATGCCAACAAAATTATCTTGGAAATCGACGATGAAGAAATGGCTGTCTGACTAGCGGACACTAAGCACAAACTGGAGAAAGAAACAGACAGTGTCTAAGATTAATGACAACATTACATGGTGTACACATTTTTACTACGTGTCGTGTGTATATGTACGTTATGTTTTTAGTAGGAATGAGAAAGTTTGATTGATTCATCTTTTGATAATTAATTTTCACATGCAATATACTTTTCTAATATGAGCTGTCTCAAGGGAAAAGGTGTTTAGAGTTAAAGTTTTGAAATTCAAGTAAAAACATGTTTCATAAAGTTTGGCTTCTTGTGAATTTTGATACATTGTAATATCGTATAGAAATAATAATCATACAACCGGGCATATTAAATATAGACTAACTAACTTATTAAACAGTTCTACCGATGACATGTTGATGTAAATTTTGGACATTTTATCTTTCTATGCGTCATTAACAATGCTAATTATCCCCCCCCCCCCAACCCCTTGCCTTTAGACGGCTATTAAAAAATACATGTATATATAGATCAACGGTTATTGTCGTAAATTGTTGACAAAATTGTTTCACTCTTACTCAGTTTAAACGGACTACAGTACAAATTCAACAAAAAACAGGAATTATTTCATGACTTTTAGTGAACTTTTTGTGCATATGCTCTATGTTACCTTTTGTGATGATTTGTAAGTAATGAATGATCCTCATCTGTTATAGCTTTTACAACTTGCTTTCGTTTAAATATATTTTTTTTATTTTCTGTCAAATGTTTTTGTTTGCTTTAATGTTTTTTACTTTTAGTCGCCTACCCGTTTCTCCGGATCGGACTATAGGTAGACTGCCTACCATGAAATTTAGTTTAAAATACCTACCAGTTATGTCAGCGGATCGGACCATGTAAACGCGTCAACTATACGTTATTAAGGTTCATTTAAATCTATACATATTCATAATCTGTTGTTTTTTTTTGTGGAGTGTATGATGCAAGTGCCAAAACAAAACTCAAAAATGTCGAATGACACTTCGTGGTAAAACTTATAATAGTAGTTAAAAGTGTCATTTTCTTAGTTTGTTATGCCTTATTGACTTTCAAACAGATTTTAAAATAACTGAATTTATAATAGCATTATATATTTAAATTAGAGCATATCCCAATTGCGACCTGTATTCCGTTGATACTTTTCTTTAAAGTCACAATTAAGGTATCAATTGTTTAATCATATAATGAAGAATTGTAAGATCTCATTTCACCGAAAGCACATTCGTGTACGGTTTTGGAAACAGATCATTTTAGAGTCTGTTTTTGTTTTTTTTTTAAATTACCGCCATTTTCAACATTATTCCAGTTATATCAGACAGCCAGTTCAACTAACCATCGTTCCTGGGAAAGACCAGTACTAGACGCCGAAGTCCGTAAGCAACTGCCTATTTTCTCACATAAAAATCCTAGTCGGTAGCACAGCTCGAACCTGCGACCCTCCGTCAGTGAGAGGATTCAGAGATTACAAGTACACGAATGTATCTCCTACATTACGGACCCGGACTACAAATTAATATAATGAGTATACAAAGGCACATGTGAAATACTGAATACTGTACTATTTATAAAGCATTCCAGAGTATCCATGCATTATACTGCATAATGCATGGAGCTCAAAGTCAAAATTACCATTGTGTACTTTGGGATAATTTAAATGCATTCTTACCTAAAGTTTGAGTTTTAAATTTGAAAAGTACAATACTTCCATAGTGGATAAATTTACACACGTCTAGTATGCAATTGGAAGAAGCGATGTGTGCATATATATTACCGTTGCGGCGTAAAAACGACGAAGCGTTCTGTAGAGAATTACCACAGTGTATATACGTATGTTCCATGTGCAATAAAAATTTAAAATATTACTGCCGTAGTGTATAAATGTATACTATTTCTAAATTACCACAGTGAAATTTTGTATTTCATGGAAAAAAGTTCAGAACTACCGTAGTGCCACAGTGAAAGTAACTGGTGAAAGGTCTACAAAACGCATCAGTGGAAGACCCGTGGTTTTCAGACTCCTAGAATGCCGGAGCCGCATAATGCAGACGTAGTAAAATAGCTTTAAATACCGTAGAGTAGAAATGAGTAATTAGTTAAGTTTTAAAAACTGAGTTCGGTAATTACCGCGACGAGCAACCATCAAAACTAATGGGTATTTTTTGAGAGTAATGATCCTTTAATTGTCTGAAAAGTATTTTCTTATCAACAAATTGCGATAACAATGATTTTAGAACATTATTGCGCACGAGACGTTTGGTTTAGTTTTTAAATTTTATGGAAACCTGTAATTTGTTGCGTAATATTATTTAGTATGTCATATGAATGATTTAACTTACTAGTTTAACTGATTTTACACCGTTTTGTTAATTACATAGATGAAAGTTTACACTTCAGATGAAATTCTGCAATAAATAAAAAGCATTCAAATTCCCCCAGATACAAAGAAAAATTAAAAAAATTCGGTAGTCCTACGCTGTACGATGTCGGTAATGTGGACCCTCGTTTTGATGGTACGTTTTAGGCGTCTGCGGTAGTCAGTCGGTGTATGATAGCGGTAATAGCGACCCCCGTTTTTATGGTACGTATTAGTCTGCTATGGTAGCCGAAAGGATATCTCATCCAGTGATTTGTAAAATCATTATTTGGAGTTCAGATGCGAAGGAATTATATCACGAGGGCGCAGCCCGATTGATATAATAATACTTGTTTGCTTTAAATTTAATGTTTTACTTTTAGTCTCCTACCGGTTTTCCCCGGATCGGACTATAGGTTTGACTTTCTATCATGAAATTTAGCCCAAAGTATGTTGTTCAGATTGTATAGCATTTGATATATGATTTTTCCTTACTCAAACCCGTTCATAGGGAATTGCCTGTACTGTAATGTTCTTTGTTTTCATTCAGTTGTTAATTTTATTATCTTCTGTCATAAGGTTGTTTGTAAATACAAAGAAAATGTTTTTGTAGCATTTTACTTTTAGTCTTCTACCAGTTATGTCAGCAGAGCGGACCATAAGTTTGACTGTCTATCATGAAAATGCGTCAAATATACGTTATTCATGATTAGGTTCATTTAAATTTATACATATTCATAGTCTGTTTTTTGTGGTGTTTCTGATGCAAGTGCCAAAACAAAACTCAAAAAGGTCGAATACCACTTCGTGGTAAACTAGTAGTGTCTTTTTCTTAGTTTCTTATGCCTTATGGACTTTCAAACAGATTTTCAAATAACTAAATTTATTAATATCATTGTATTTAAATCAGAGCGTGTCCCAGTCGCGAGCTGTATTCCGTTGTACTTTTCTTTAAAGTCACATTTAGGTATCATGGTTAAATTATATAACGAAGATTTGTAAGATCTCATTTCACCGGAAACACATGTACGGTTTTGGAAACAGTTCATACTAATACTTCTAGGACTGAAATAATTATGATTTTTTTAGGAAATTCGATTGTTCTTTTCGGAACAAGACTTAAAAAAGAACATCTGATTATACTATGCTCTGGTTCATTGAAATTAATATGTGATATTACCGGCTTTTGAACAAAGAAACGTAAAATAAATTAAAAATGTTATCCTTTGTTCTGTTTTAATTGAATAATTTAATTGCCTGGTGCCCGTAGCTCGGTGGTTAGAACGTCTTCTTCAAAATTATAGTTTAATCATATTTTATTGCATATTTTCATGATATACATAATATACACATATCTAATACAGAAGTATGAAAATAGCAAATGGGTTGGACTTTAAGTTATACCAAAATTATATAGAGGATAATTGTTGGTTTCGGTGTAATACCACGTTATAATTTCACCGAGTGGGCACCAAAAGTGATATTTTCACGAGTGGCGCAGCCACGAGTGAAAATAACAACTTTTGGTGTTCACGAGTGAAATTACCGTGATATTACATCGATACCAACAATTTTTCTGTTTATTTTATGTCTAGAACTCTACTTTTGTTTTGTTTATTTCAATAAAATGTCGAAATTTGCGGGAAATTTTATCAGGAAGCATCGCAAAGATGACGTCATTTTAACGACGTCATCGTCATATTGTTTCCGGCTTTCAGTACGCTCGGTAAACTTTTTGACGTTAATCCGGGTATCAGATTTGATAATTTTCACTGAGTGGCCAGTGAGTTTATCAGGATATAATTCACCGTTATATTTCGATAAACCACCGAAAAACATAAAATAAAAGCAGCCCTTCCCACTGCGTCAAAAAATTGTAGATTAAACTAATGGCGGTTTTTATAATTTAAAATTCAAATTCAAAATTATAATCGAGAGATAGAGTGTTGGACCCCGGTGGAATCACACATGTCGCCAGGCCATATTTCAAATGTATATAATTACTATGCTTTAATATTTAAAGTATTTCTGTCTACACATAGTGTCGATACGGTAGAATTAATTGCCAAAACCGCGCAATGACGATTTTGCATCTTGAAGAAAATTGCCAATTTGCCACAGTACCAGAGTAAATAAATGAATATTTCGTTTTAGTTCGGATTTACGGCCGTTTCAACATCAGGCAGGCATTTCACCTAACCATCGTTCCTGGGACAGACCAGTACTAGACGCCAAAGTCCGAAAGCAACTACCTACTTTCTCACATAAAAATATCCTAGTCGGTAGCAGGACTCGAACATACGACGCTCCATCAGTGAGAGGTTTCAGATTACAAGCGCACGTATGTATCTCCTACACTACGGACCCGGACTATAAATGAACATAATTAGCGTCTAATATGCAATTGGAAGAAGCGATATGTGCATATATATTACCGTTGTGGCGTAAAAACGATGAAGCATTCTGTAGAGAATTACCACAGTGTATTTACATATGTATGTTCCAATTTAAAATATTACTGCCGTAGTGTATAAATGTACACTATTTCAGTCTAGAAAAATCGTATGTACTAAATAGCGATTGCACATCACAATCGATTACCACGGTGCAATTTTGTATTTTACTGGAAAAAGTTCAGAATTACCGTAGTGCCAAAGTGAAAGTAATTGAAGAAAAGTCTACAAAGCGCATCAGTGGCAGATCTGTGGTTTTCAGACTCCTAGAATGCCGAAGCCGCATAATGCAGACGTAGTAAAATAGCTTTAAATACCGTAGCGTAGAAATGAGTAATTATTTAAGTTTTAAAAACTGAGTTTGGTAATTACCGCGACGAGCAACCTTCAGAACTGATTGGTATTTTTGGAGAGTAATGATCCCCTAATTGCCTGAAAAGGATTATCTTATCAACAGTTTGCGATAACAATGATTTTAGAACATTATTTCGCACGAGACGTTTGATATTGTTTTTAAATTTAGTGGACACCTCTAATTTGTTTCGTAATACTATTTAGTATGTCATATGAATGACTTAACTTATTAGTTTATTTGATTTCATACCGTTTTGTTAATAACATAAATGAAAGTTTACACTTCAGATGAAATTCTGCAAAAAATAAAAAGCATCCAAATTCCCCCAGATACAAAGAAAAACTAAAATTTTCCGGTAGTCCTACGCTGTACGATGTCGGTAATGTGGAACCTCGTTTTGATGGTACGTTTTAAGCGTCTGCGGTAGTCGGTTGGTGTATGATGGCGGTAATAGTCTGCTATTGTAGCCGAAAGGATTTAGAACTGTGTCGTAATGATATTTAGACAACGTTGCTTGGTACAAATGCTTTTAAACTACCGCATATTCCTCACTTTTCCATTTTGAACTTAATGTGCTACTGGAAAAGTAACCGGGGCCTCAAAGATTTTATTAGCAATCAAAACAGCGGTCTTTAATTGACGTGTGGTGGCTGTAAATTATCTCTCAGTACGTTGACTCAGAGTTGTTATATTTTCTGAGGTCCTTTTGGATCATAGAGAACATTCATTGACATTTATTTGAATTCTGCTTAAGGCGGTGGCAGTGGGTGTTAGGGGATTTTTGCAATACTTCTCATGAATAGCTCAGTCAAACTAAGTCTGCTATTTTGTTTCTTTGTTGTTCTCTATGCTTCCAAATGAATTTTTCGCAAATTTTATTATTTCAAACCACTATAACAGGAGAACATCCATCCCGACCATAGTGTATTAATTTTCAACTTATCCAGTTTTACGTTAAATAAATTTTAGAAAATACGAAAAGTAGACATAGAACTACAGATCATTTTAAATATATATATACATAAATAATGTAAAGTCAACAGCATAAATGATCCAAGTTGTTCCTAAAATTAAAATGCGTATATTGTGGTTTCCTTACGCTATCACAGCAACAGCAACAACAGTTCTCTCCTGTTAACTACTATTTAATATTCTTACTCTCTAAGTTATATCATAATCTAAATATCAATGATTATCATTGCAGTCCTTTGACATAAATTCCTCAACGATAATTGTTCATGGCCTAAAACTTACTTTAATAATGCATGCAAGTATCAGGCATACGAAATTCTAACGACTCAAAATGAATGCGAGAATGATACGGAAAAATATGTCAAAATCCAGATATTTAAAGACAACACTGCGTTCGCTGACCTATAGTTTTTTTTTTTACATGTTGTTTACGCAACGTATTCAAAATATGTTACTTCGTCAATTGTATAAAACAAAATAGCACTTCTAATTCATACATGGAAGGATGACAATGAATAACCTGGGCAAAGGAATGTAATCTGTGAGTTTGGCACAGAAGAAAAGTGTAAAGGAATGCAAAACATTCTTTTAGTGCATGACTTGTTCTGAACTTAAAAACTAAATATGAAAAGAAAGCCTACAAACAATGATAAATATAAAAAAAGCAGCCTCTCAACCCTTATCCAAGCACGCGGACGTGCATACGACCAGCATAAAAACTCACACACAAAGCAAACACGTGAGGAACTAGAGGAACACATTTTTGCACCGCCTTGGTCAGTGCAAAAAACGCCAACGATGAGCTTAAGCCAGTTTATGGTGCACCTAACCTCACTTTTATAACCACCATGTTAAAAAGTCACAGGACGTAACACATAAAATCACACTCGGTGAAAACTATTTTGTATAAAGGGATTCTATAAACCCTTACATCACAATACACAAACCTTTATTATTTTCTGTTTCACAAAGTACGTGTCTGATCAGCATTTTTCATTCTGTGTCTGGAATTTTATAAATCGACGGTTCTTTTTATTTACCCTTCTCTATAGTCTGTGCAGAGATTTCAAAGTTAATTATCTCAAATTTTCTAGAATATCACTGAATTTTGATTTTAAACTGCCTCTCTTAGAATGTAAATTTACATAAATGTCTGTCGTAATATTTTCAGGTCGATTTTCTATAATCACACGCTTGGCTCCATTTTGTTAAACATCGTTACAATATCATGAGCAATTTTGATTGTCTGTTTCCAAATCATTGTATATTTACATATATAAGAATGACGTAGATTTTGGTGTTCACGATGTTATGAATGTTGCATTGAATAGACTGACAACATTTACAAAATTAAGACACCCGTTAATAATATAGAGTTTTGTAAACACAAAACATTTTTCAAGCTATCATGCTTAGGAACATAATGGTGCATACGAAGGTCTCGGTGAAATGAATATATACACGATATCACTAAAAGGGAATGCAAAAAAGCGGGATTTAAATACGATATAGAATCTTATTAAACAGATACATCTGTTTGTGTTTATGGTATAATCGTTATTTATAGATACAGTATAAAGACAGCTCTATACAATACACTGGCAAAGCATGCAACTTTAAGTATTACGAGTATAGTACTGCGACTTTTCCATAAAGTATGAGCAACTGTCAGCATATAATAATACTCAATAATAAATATATAACAAAATTAACACAACATGTTTATTTTCAAATACAATATAACATCTTATGCACGTGATATATCTTCATGTGCTCATAACATACTTTATTAATAACACAAAGCATGACATACTTAAGAGACAATAACGACGTTCGTACAAAATTTAACAACGTCAGTACACAATATAACGACCTAGATACGCAATGTAACAACAACTGCAAACAATATTACAAAGTGTGTACATACAAAAATACGTGTGTCCATTAATTAAAGACGTTTTTACATACTATATTGTTGGCAATTATACAGGACAAAAACGCCGCGGGGATCAGTAGGCAGTTGGGGCGTTCCATACTATGCATCAAATGTAGTACGTCATATTGCAGAATGACCGAAAACAAGATACATATCGCAGAGTAACAACGAAGGAACGTTGTAACCCTGCGCTTATTCAAGAAGAGGCAAGACAATGTGAGAATGCATGTTGTATTTCCAGTTGTAAAAAATATGTCATTTCGTAAAATAGTGGATTCCATATGCAGAAAAACAATATGCATATTTTGCTTAAATAGTGTTCCACAGAATACACCATCACCAAGATATTTTCTAAATTGTCTACATTTTCTTATTTTGAGCAAATACTGCCAATTTGTAATGTAAAGTTTTTTATCTTACACTGTTTTACACAAAAAAAATGTTAAATTATCTTTCAATCGAAAAAAAAGCTCCTGTTAACAATGCATTTAAGATTTTGCATAGCTTCTTCAATATGGAAACAAGAGTTACAATCTCGGAATGTTTACGGAAAAAACATGACTGGAATGTTGCTGTGATGACAAAATATCTATTTTCAATAATGGCAGCAATGTTTTGGTCAAGTATGATCAAAGAAGAAAACAAAACAGTGTTGATATACTGTCGTTACGTGTGTGTTCAATAATTACTTTTAGAAATGCTTAGTTAGGGCTTTTTTGGTGGAAATTTGAATATGAAAGTATTTGCAAAATACGCATTGTTCACGTCTTGCTTCGTTATAGCTATTAATGTTTATTTTGCATACATAGACGCTATTAATAAGAGATGCATCTGTTATCAAAACTCATTAGTACGCGAACAGGATAAAATGTCAGCAGGAAACAATATTTCCAGTTTGTCACGCCCAAATGATGATGCTATTGGAAACATTTTACGCAAGGTAAGTATTACATTGGACAACAAAAATACATAAAATATTGTCATTTGTTTATCATAGTGGGACATAATTATGTTCCGTTTTAAACAATGTTTAAACTATTATTTTCAGAGTGGTCGTTTTGCTGGTAGCATGACATAGACTAACAGTTAATAATTGTATTATTTAGCAATTATTTGGTTGAGAAAAGCATACGTAATATTTATAGTTTTGTTTAAGAATATATTACATAAAGTTATAAGCTTTAAATTTTGCAGCATTAAAACAATTTTACTCGCTGGTTTTGTTTGTTTGTTTTGGCTTTAACGCCACTTTTCAACAGTACTTCAGTTATTAAACGGCAATCAGTTAACCGAACCAGTGTTCTTGGATTCTGTACCAGTCATAACTTGTTCTCCGCAAGTATCTGCCAACTTCCCCACATGAATCAGAGGTGGAGGACGAATGATTTCAGACACAATGTTTTTTATTCAAATCGTCACCCGCCCGTGGATCAAACTCGCGGCCCCACACGATCCGTAGATCTGCTCTCTCTCTCTACTGAACTAAGCGGATGGGCTTTTCTCGCAGTGGATGATAAACGTAGATGGAAAATAGGCTCAACTCGTTCAATTTATTTAAGAATTTGGTTCTTTATCTGACACATTACTATCATCTATGATGTA